>NW_027203914.1:0-48767 GCF_024711535.1 Dipodomys merriami | reverse complement strand
AAGGCTTGGAAAAAATTATATTAAGTGAAGTAAGCCAGGCCCAAAGAAGCATAGGTCCCATGGTTTCCCTTATTTGCAATATCTAGTATAGGTATGAGTCAAGCGGAAAAGGTCAGATAATGTGATATTAGGAAAATGAACCCTTAAATATGTATTTTAATGTTTTCGTTTCTTTCATGCATGTGTTTCTAACGCATTTATAAGATTATTTCTTTGTTGCTTTGTATGTCCCTCCCCCACAGTGTAACCCCCGCCTTCACTATATTTGATGTCAGTATAACATGTGGAGGAGATGGGGACAAACAAGTCGTTTAAGGATTCAGGTGGACCTGTTGCAACAATGAGAAGTACAAAATGTCATGTCAAAACCAGCTTTACAATGTCGGTGTGGGGGGGGAGGGGGGTATGATTGGGTGGGGGGAGGGGGGAGGCTGGGAAGGGAGGTGAAGGGTAAACAAAGGAGGAGGCTGCAATGCTTGGTAAGAAATGTACACATTATCCTGCCCATGTAATTGTAACCCCTCTGTACAGCATGTTCTCAAATAAAATAAAATAAAAAAATAAAGAAAAAATAAAGAAAAGCTCCTTTGCTTAGCAAAAATAAAAATAAAAAAAAATCCTTTCTTGTCATCCAAGCCTAGTTTGTCCAATATGGTAGCCAATAGTCACAAATACCTGGGGACATTTAACATGTGACTGAATTTTATTTTATTTTCTGTTGATTTACCTTAAAAGTTTTAAACAAGGGCTGGGAAAGTGGCTCAGTGGTAGAGCGCTTGCCTTGCATGCTTGAGGCCCTGGGTTCGATTCCTCAGCACCACATAAGCAAATAGAAAAAAAAAGCCGGAAGTGGCGCTGTGGCTCAAGTGGTAGAGCGCTAACCTTGAGCTGAAGAGCTGAGGGACAGCACCTTGACCCAGAGTTCAGGCCCCAGGACTGTACCCAAAAAAAAAAAAAAAGTTTTAAACAAGCCCGGAGCTAGTTTCTCATGCCTATTAGTAGTCCTAGCTACCCAGGAGGATTATATCTGAGGATTGTGGTTCACAACCAGTCTGAACAGGAAAGTCCATACAACTCGTATCCCCAATTAACCAGAAAACCAGAAGTACAGCTGTGTGTCAAAAGTGGTAGAACATTAGCCTTGAGTGAAAGAGCTAAGAGACAGTACCTCGGCCCTGTGTTGAAGTCCAACTAAAATAGAACCAATCTAAAGATTTTTATTGAACTTAGCTATGGTTTTCATAGTACATTATTTCTTTTAAACTGTTGAAGATTTAGCACCTAAATTAGGCTGCTGAAAATCCATTATCCGTACTGCAGGTTTATTGTAAAAATAATGAAAAGCATCTTAATGTTGTACTGGTAATTTCTAGAAATAGTAACACTTGCAATCAGTTGAGTTGAAGAAAATAGTCTACTGAAATTATTTTTCTATGTATCTTTTCAAATTTACAAAAAGGTGCTAGAAGGTTTAGATAAAATCTAATGAGACATGGTATCTCTAAGCCACTATTTCTGTTTAGTTCAGCTCATTTTACAACCTAGGAATACCAACTGAGTGATGTTCTAATCTTTATAATAAAGATTCTAACAAATTTACCCTTCCCACAGACAGTATTTAAACACTGAGCCAAATAGAGGATAAAAGATTTTAATTTGGGGCTGGGAAGATGGCTCAGAGGTAGAGCGCTTGCCTTGCATGCTTGAGGCTCTGGGTTCGATTCCTCAGCACCATATAAGCAAAAAAAGAAAAAAGCCGGAAGTGGCACTGTGGCTCAAGTGGCAGAGCGCTAGCCTTGAGCTGAAGAGCTGAGGGACAGCGCCCAGGCCCAGAGTTCAGGCCCCACGACCGGACCAAAAAAAAAAAAAAAAAGAAAAAAAAGATTTTAATTTTTGTTCCCATACCGGGGCTTGAACCTGGGCACTGTCTCTTAATTTTTTCACTTTTTTCACTCAAGGTTGGTCCTCTACCACAGCTCCATTTCCAGCTTTTTGGTGGTCAACTGGAGAGAAAAGTCTCATAGACTTTCCTGCCTGGGTTGGCTTTGAATTAAGATCCTTAGACCTCAGCCTTCTGAGTAGCTGGGATTATAGGTGTGAGCCACCAGCATTCAGCCACAAAGGACTTATGAAGACCTTAGAAATGGCCAAAATGATATTTTTTTAAAGAGAGAAGTAGTTAGACTATGGGAGAAGGAACTTTTCTGGATTTAATCCTACCCAAGGCATCACTTAATCTGCAGGACTCTGACTGGACATAATTCAGAGAGTCCCAGGCAGGAGACCTGAAAGGATAAGGCTGGAGTAGGGGGGTGGGGACCAAGGGGTTGGGGGGGCTGGGGGGAGAGCCTGCCTGAGCTGCAAGAAGGTGACAGAAGCTGCTGGAACATAACATACAGGAAGCTGCAGGAAAGGGAGGCCTTCCCTCTGCATGTGAATGTCACACAGTGGGAAGCCCCAGGGTTCACAGACTAAAACATCTGTGAAGCTGAAGACACTAAGCAGAGATCTTACTGTCTATGCACTAGAAGAGACAGTTATATACTAATAAAGCTGAAGACAAAAATCTTGAGCTGGCTTCAATGTATATGTGTGATATTTGTTGTTGAACTGGGTGCTATCCCTGAGCTTCTACTAGCTAGCTCTCTACTACTTTGAGTCACACCTCACCACTTCTGAAAACATTGAACACTGTTTTGTGTGTGTGCCAATCCTATGGCTAGAACTCAGGGCCTGGGTGCTGTCCTTAAGTTTTCTTACTCAAGGTTAATGATCTACCACTTGAACCACAGTAAAAGCAAAGTCATTTCTGGCTTTTCTGATGGCTAATTGGAGATAAGAGTCTCATGGACTATTCTATGCCTCCATCAGAAAGAATGACATTTCCCCATTTGTTAGGAAATGGAAAGGTTTGGAAAAAATTATATTAAGTGAAGTAAGCCAGGCCCAAAGAAGCATAGGTCCCATGGTTTCCCTTATTTGCAATATATAGTATAGGTATGAGTCAAGCGGAAAAGGTCAGATAATGTGATGTTAGGAAAATGAACCCTTAAATATGTATTTTAATGTTTTCGTTTCTTTCATGCATGTGTTTCTAACGCATTTATAAGATTATTTCTTTGTTGCTTTGTATGTCCCTCCCCCACAGTGTAACCCCCGCTTTCACTATATTTGATGTCAGTATAACATGTGGAGGAGATGGGGACAAACAAGTCGTTTAAGGATTCAGGTGGACCTGTTGCAACAATGAGAAGTACAAAATGTCATGTCAAAACCAGCTTTACAATGTCGGTGTGGGGGGGGAGGGGGGTATAATTGGGTGGGGGGAGGGGGGAGGCGGGGAAGGGAGGTGAAGGGTAAACAAAGGAGGAGGCTGCAATGCTTGGTAAGAAATGTATGCATTATCCTGCCCATGTAATTGTAACCCCTCTGTACAGTATGTTCTCAAATAAAATAAAAAAAAAAAAAAAAAAAAAGAGTCTCATGGACTTTCCTTTCCTGGCTAGCTTTGAATTATGATCCTCAGATCTCAGCCTCCTGAGTAGCTAGGATTACAGGTGTGAGCCACTGATGTCCAGCCTAAACTAAAAAACAAAAACAAGCAAAACACCACATACTCATTCTATTTTAGAATTAGATATTGATGATAGAAAGGTAGAAAAATTCAAGATCTGTGTCATTGTAAGGAGTTCATGTTAATGAACTGACTCTCACTTGGTTTGGAACAAAGAAAACATCCCTGCCCAGTCAGGATGAGAGAATGATGACCATGGAACATGTGATATGGAAGAGGAACATAAGCCAGCCTTTATCATGAAAGATCACACTTAGACATTGATGGAAGCCGAATTCATATTACACAATTTCAATCTTAATCATGCTTGTCCTCTATTTCCCTAGATAATAACAAAACCTTGCTTTATTATCCCCCACTCAATAAGGCCATCTAAGTTCCTATTTGAAGAGACTTTCATAGGTCTTTTGTTGTTGTTGTTGCCTGTAACTATGTATAAATATGAACCACATTTTACATAGAAAGACTTCGTTCAAAATGATGCAAAGCAGCAATGAGCAATTAGTGGAGCCAAAATTAGGATCTAGTTCTGATGAGCTCTCTATAGGATCTCACAATTTTGCCCTGGTAATTCCTGCATTAGGAAACTCAACACTGTCCTCTAGTGACAGAAAAGTCATTACAACCCAGAACTCCTGAATCACTAAGAGTAATTATCATCAGTGATTCAATTTTACTCTCCTTCCTTCTTTCCTTTGCTTCCCTAACTTCCTCTCCCTCATTCCCTTCTTCCCTTCCTTTATTTTGTCAGTAGTATGGCTTCAACTCAGGGTCTTATACTCTCCCTTAGTTTTTTTCTCAAGGCTGTCCCTTTACTACTTAAGCCACAGATCCACTACTGGCTTTATAGTGGTTAATTGGAAATAAGACTTTCACAGATTTTCCTACTTAGGCTGGCTTTGAATCACAATCCTCTAATCTCAGTCTCCTTAATAGCTAGGATTTCAGGTTGAGCTCCTGGTTCAGAAATCTCATTAATTGGCCTTCTGGAAATTAACCACACTGTATTTCCTTGTTACACATAACTTCAAGTGATTCTTTTCACACATCATGAGCTGTGAAGACTAGTAAGAGAACTCCGAGTGTCACTTTTTCTTCTCTTTCTTAACTTCCCACTACTGAGAAATCCTTTCTAGCTAGCTTACCTTCTGATTACTTTGGGAATATATCTCACTTTAAATGAGCCTTAAAGTGAGATTCTTGTTTGACTGAAGTCTTGGATTACATAAAGTTAATTGTTTAGGAAAAAAGATTATCCAATATGGTGGCTTTGATAATTTGGAGATTTCTTCTGGCTGCTCATGGAGTATAGAGGTGAGCTGCCTGTGATAGAAGCCCTATGATTATTCTGTGTGGTTTGGTTTGGTTTTCATGCCAGTACTAGGGCTTGAACTCAAGGCCTGGGGACTGTCCTGGAGCTTTTTTCCTTAAGTCTAGCACTCTATCAGTTGAACCACAGCTCCACGTTCAGGACTTCTGCTGGTTAATTTGAGATTTCTCATAGCTTTTTCTCCTCAGTCTGACTTTGAACTTCTACCCTCAAATCTCTGCCTCCTGAATAGCTAGGATTACAGACATGAGCCACCAGCAACAGTCTTGGTTCAGTATACATTGGAACCATAGGCCAAAAAAGCTCTTCCTCCACATAATTCCTATTAATGAGCCCATAGCTTCCTATATGCTTTTGTATATATGTCTATGTTTCTCTCTATATACATATACATATCTATATAAATGTATATATGTATGTGCATGTATATATGTGTGTATACATATATACACATATATATGTAGTATATATATACACAATTAGCCAGTCTTGGGGCTTGAACTCTGGGCCTGGGTGCTATCTCTGAGCTTCTTTTACTGAAGGTGAGCCCTCTATCACTTGGCCACAGTGCCACTTCCAGTTTCTTAGTGGTTAATTGGAGATAAGTATCTCATGGGGACTTTTCTGCCCAGGCTAGCTTCAAATGGCTATCCTCAGATCTCAGCCTCCTCAGTAGCTAGGATGACAGGCATGAGTTACTGGCACCTGGCCTTACATGCTTTTTTATACCTTCCCAATCATTTGACTTAAGTAAAATGACTCTTTAGACTGTAGAGGGACATTTCATTAAAAAAATTTGATCAAATATTAGCATCCTCACACTAGCTAATTCAGAATAGATGAGGACTCAGTAAAGATCAATTTTTTTTTTTTTTTGCTGGTCATGGGCATTAACTCTGGGCCTGGGCACTGTCCCTCAGCTCTTTAGCTCAAGGCTAGCGCTCTACCACTGGAGCCACATCACCACTTCCGGCTTTTTCTGTTTATGTGGTGCTGAGGAATCGAACCCAGGGCCTCATGCTTGCAAGGCATGCACTCTACCGCTGAACTACCTTCCCAGCCCAAGATCAAATTTTTAACCCTTGTTACCACACTTCAGGTCCCTCACCATTGTCTTGCTATCTCTTCCTTGAACACACACAAAGGGAGCACTGTCCATCTTCTCTTCTGTAGCTACTGTGTCAGCAGTGCATCACATCCTTTCTGAATTATCCCAGTAAAACCTCATTGGTGTTCTCCCAGGTCAAGCCTCCCCTTCAACGACTCCTTCCCTCACAGATACACACAGAGTTTGTACCACATCAGGGAAATGTATTCTGTGAAAATATAGTGCTACTGACTTGTATGTTGGCCTAATATACCTCCCTCAGAGATGCCTACCATTCCTACTGGTATCAAGACAAGATGGAAGATTGGAGAAAGGAGTTTATGGAAGGGATGGAGATGCCACATAATTGTAGGTCCTTTCCTACCACTGCCTGAGGAACACATCATACAAGGTTTCACTGGATCCATGGAAATTCTTTCTAATAAGACAAAGGGGAACTGCAGATGGACTTGGTCAGCTCCATAAATGTAAGACATATCTATTATATAGCTAAGTCCCAAAGTAGAGCTTTCATGGATGATCTGTACAAAAAGATGCTATTTAAGAATGGCAAGAGGAAGTGTTGTATTGCAAAGTAAAACAGAAAATGATGCTCTTCCCTATAGATACACACTTGGAGATGTACTAGGCATGGTGTCATATTGACAATTCAGAAAACTCCAGCAATAGAGGGGCTGGGAAGGTGGCTCAGTGGTAGAGCTCTTGCCTTGCATGCTCGAGGCCCTGGGTTCGATTCCTCAGCATCACATAATCAAAAAGAAAAAAGCCGGAAGTGGCGCTGTGGCTCAAGTGGTAGAGAGCTAGCCTTGAGCTGAAGAGCTGAGGGACAGCACTCAGGCCCAGAGTTCAGGCCCCAAGACCGGACCCTCCCCCCCCCCCAAAAAAAAGAAAACTCCAGCAATAGAAAAAGAATGTCACTTTGCCTGACATGATTCTCAGCACTTCCTGAGAAACTGATCAAAGAACTGCATTTCCCCTTTTATCTCTTCATAGACTACTCCCCAGGGAGTTCACAACACCTGGATTTGGACAGACTGAGAGTTGACACCAGAATGACAAGGGACCATTATCACTGCATTGACACCACCACTTGGATTTTGTCCCTATAGGACCTGTCCCCTTTCCTGCCAGGACTTCAGCTCTCTTGTAAACAGAATAAAAGTTTAGAATCATTGGACGTCCATGTAGCTTTCTTGGCCAGACTGGTTTTTGGGAGTTTGTGTTTCTGTCCATCCTGAAGAAAGAGTTACTATGGATGAAGTTGCCAACTCTGTTTAAATAACAGTTTTGTAATACAGCTTCATCCCACTTTATCTCTCAGAGCCAATCATGCCTTGCTCTCTTATGCCCTGTGAGCATTTTTTTAAAACCTGTGAGCATTTTTTAAAACATTGTTTTCACTTGCAAAGAAGACAGTTAATAACGGGATTGGCACTGTACTAACACAAGTCTTACTCCCACAGGAGAGAGGCTGCAAGACCATGCAAGTGGGTCAGAGATGGATGGGGCTCACTCACACGTTACTAGGCAACTGTGCAAATGGGATGGAAGTGATATTGATACCTAGGAATATGCCTTGGAAATTCACTTGTTTCAAATCTCCAAGGCTACACTTCTCCTTTGCAACAATAAATAAATTAAAAGTGTTGAGAGAACATTCTCCTGCTTTCCAAAACAATTCTGGGGCCAATGAAAACACGAGCCATGTTTCTGAATGCTGAAGGCTGCATTTAGGTTTATTTACTCCCCCTCTTTCTCATTCAACATAGGAGTCATCAACCTCTCTATTTCTCAAGGTCTTGAATATCTCCAAGCCCTACCTTTGGGAATCACGAGCAAGCTTGAGGGATGGATGGAAGAAAAGAAGAAAATTAGAGGCATGGTAGAGGCAATTGGGGCTAAAAGGCCATGGAAGAATGGAGGTTGGAGTGAAGATAAGAATAAGAGAGAGTAAGAGAAAGACTGATGAAGAAATATGCATATTTTAGAGGTAGAAAGATGGGATGAAGACTCATTTTTCCACCAATGTTTACTGCTGTTAGTTTGAAGAGACATTGGGGAGTTGTGGCAAATCTGCCTCTCTCTCTGTCCCTTTGTTTCCTAATATGGTAGCTACTTAAGAGGAGATTTTTCTCTTAGGTAGCTTTGTGTCTGAGCTTCCCTCCATATTCCTTCATGAAGGAGTTAGGCCTCCCTGGCTAGGTAAAGGATAACAGCAAGGACCAGCTCCAATATGGGAGAGAGATGATTCAACAAGATGCCTGAGGAGAAGGACCCAGCAAGATGATGCATGCAAATCTCACAATGCAGTAATGACTCAGTAGAGACAGAGAAACCAAGGAGACTCCCTACAGCACTCCCTACACCCTATCTAACCCTATACCCACCAACTGGACCAGGCCATGCCTCAGAGGGAGAAGCTAAGACCCTATACATAAGGGACAGGTACAGGCAGGATGGAGATGCGATAAGGCTCCCGGATCCATTCTATTTTTGTTGTTGTTGTTGGTCATGGGGCTTGAACTCTGGGCCTGAGCACTGTCCCTCAGCTCTTTAGCTCAAGGCTAGTGCTCTACCACTTGAGCTACAGCACCACTTCTGGTTTTCTAGTGGTGCAATGGAGATAAAAGTTTCTCAGACTTTCGTGCCCAGCCTGGCTTTGAACCTGGATCCTTAGATTTCAGCCTCCTGAGTAAGTATAAAATTACAGGTGTGATCCACCAGTGCCTGCCTCCAATTCTATTTTAGCAGGATTTCCTTATGATATTATGATATTATTTAGTTCTCATAATCACTGGATATTACAGTCTCCTAGTTTTATAACTTTGCCTTGGAGATGTTGTGTCTCAAAGATGTTAAAATTCTCAAGGTCTCACCCTGAAAAAGTCACTGCTATAGTTTGGGTATTGAATGTGCTAAGGATTTCATCTCTAAAACACCAGTACTGGAGATATTAGGGGCCCTTTAAGAGTTGAGTCTTTCTGGGGAGGTCTTCAGGTCAAGAGCTTCCTGCTCCCCTATTCTGCCTGTCATCTGAGCATCTTCTCTGACACATGTTCCTATCAGGATATGCAATCTTTGCCAGAGGCTCAAAGCAAGAGACTACTTGACCTTGGACTAGAACCCACAAACTGTGGGTAGCTAAGGGAACTTTTCAGTTATAAGCTAATTGCTTCAAGTATGTTACTGTAGTAAAGCAAAGCTGACCAATACAACCATGGTGATAAAACACACTCCCCTTCTTTTTGTTTGTTATTAGTCATGAACTTGAACTCAGAACCTGGAGTCTGTCCCAGAGCTCTTTTGCTCAAGGCCAGCTCTCTACCTCTTTGAGCCATAGGTCCACTTCTCTGGTGGTTTGCTGGAAATAGAGTCTCATGGATTTTTGCTGCCTGAGCTGGCTTCAAATAGTGATTCTCAGATCTCAGCCTCGTGAGTAGCTAGGATTACAGAATGAGCCATTGGCTCCCAGTTCTTTTTCAAGCCAGAGCTTTAGACTATGTTTTGTTTCCAACTCAAAGGAATCCTCTATACCTGCCCCTTGTCACTCTTAGCAATCTGTCCTCCAGCTAAATAAAGGATTGTGAGGAGAAGAAACTTGTGATTCACGTCAGAGTTCACCAGAAGACCATGAAGAATGGAAGATAGAGGATTAGAGACAAGGTTATAAATACTAACCTTTACCTTGCTCATGTAATTGTAACCCCTCTGTACGGTATTTTCACAATAAAAAAAAGAAATAGAAATACTAACCTTGTATTTCCCTACTTACTACTTTTTGCCTCCACAGCAATTTTTCTTTGTAAGTTTAGATGTAATTTGATAGCACTGTATCTTGACTCTTAATGATTGATCATTGATTTTTTTAAAAAAAGTCAAATGGACATCCCAGAGTTGTCAGAAGAGCTGAGGCTCTGTATTGAGTTGTAAAGGAGAATCTGTGACTCTGCTTGCCTTTGGTATTAAAGTAGGCAATCCTGCCATCTAGTGGACTTTGAATCAACTTCAGTTGAAAGTCTTCTGCAATTTAGGGGATTCTATTTTAAATAACAAGGGAAGCCTGGAGTTGCAGTTCATCTCTATAATCCTAGCTACTCAGGGGGCTGATCTCTGAGGATCATGGTTCAAAGCTTGCCTGGGCAGGAAGTCCTGAGACTCCTTATTTGTAAAGAAGCACCAGGAAAGTGGAAGCAGGGATGTAGCTCAAAGTAGTAGAGGGATACCCTGAAAAAAAAAAGGCTCAGGGACAATGCCCACGATCGACAAAACAAACAAAAAAGCCCCCAAAATGCCAGAATGGCCTTGTGGGAAAAATATCACTTCTTTCATGTTTCAGCTCTACAGGGAGGAGAAAATGTGAACCTGGCACCCTTGCTTGCCACTGGTAAACTTTGCCCATAATTACTAACACTCATGTTCGCTGGGCCCCTAAAATAAACACCAAAACAAAGATTATGTTTATCTTTCCTACAGACATTCCTAGTAACCAGAAAGAGTTTGCACATTACTAGTAGCAATCAGAAAATATTTGCTGAATAAATGTATGTGCTTAGGATAAGTAAATAAAAGAGATGGGAACAGGAGAGATTGCCGATGTCTCAAAGGGAAGAAAGTAAGTTTTGAAATTTTTGCTTTCTCAAACAGAGCAAACCTAGTCCCTGCAATTGCTGGGTGAACAGGGAGAAAAGAGCTTTATAAAGCAGCACCATCACTCACACCAAAAGCCCTGGGCTCACCAAAAGTCCCTGTCTCAGGTCTCCCAAGAGTCAGTTGTTGCCTATCTCTGACCAGCAGAGGGCAGTGCATGCTCGCTCAAGCCAGGGCTGAGTTCAGTCTGTACAATGTCATCTGACAGACTTTGTGTGCTCTTATTCCTTGGAGATGTCTTTATGGTGCTTATAACTGGGGAACAAGATTGCTTTCTAAGTATTGTATGGAAAACAAGTTGTGTTCTTGTTCTTTCTTTAAACAGTGATGCTGAGAATTGGGTTCAGTTCAATAGGGCTGACACTGATATAACACCCTGTAGTGGGAAGTCAGTTTAGAATGACTTTCAGATTGGCAAAATCATCTGTACATAGAAGGTACCAGAGGCTTCAAATAGAAAATGGAGACTAGAGTCTCAGGAGCCCAGCTAGAACTTTCTTCTAGGTCCTGAGGCCTCTCTCCCGACAACACATGTACATTTTTTTCTTTTCTTTCTTTCTTTCTTTCTTTTTTTTTTTTTTGCTTATGTGGTGCTGAGGAATCGAACCCAGGGCCTCAGGCATGCAAGGCAAGCGCTTTACCACTGAGCCACCTTCCCAGCCCTCACATGTATGTTTCTTTGGCTGTAGATCTTTCTAGTCATGTCTTGGCTCATTTTAGGGTCTTTGGAGTCAGGGTGGGTAAAGACCACCCCTCAGCCCCCACCCCTGCCTTTCTGTTGAAGGGTTGGTCACTTGCTTTGGAATTTAAATGTAGTCAATCTGAAATCATTTATATTATTTCCAAACCAAACAACAAAATGGGTAAGTTGTGTGAGGTTTGATTTTCACAAATATTTTTTTTGGAGGGGGGTGTGTTGGGTCTAGTCATGGGCCTGAACTCTGGGCCTCAGTGCTGTCCCTCAGCTCTTCAGCTCAAGGCTAGTGCTCTACAACTTGAGCCACAGTGCCACTTCTGGCTTTTTTTTCTTTTTTTCCCCCTGCTTATGTGGTGCTGAGGAACTGAACCTAGGGCTTCATGCATGCAAGCAAGCACTCTACCACTGAGCCACCTTCCCAGACGGTTTCACAAATATATTTTTAGTGATTTTGGTGGTGGTGGTGTGGGGCTTGAACTTGAGGCCATGATGCTGTCCCTGAGCTCTTTAGCTCAAGGTTAATGCTCAACTACTTTAAGCCACAGCTCAACTCCCAGGTATTTGGTCATTAACTAGAGAAAAGACTCTCATGCAAGTTCCTACCAAGGCAAGATTCCATGAGCCATCAGACTCCAGTGAAGGAATACTTGTTTTTTGTTGTTGTTGTTGTTATTTGTTTCTTTTTGTCTGCATGTACTTCCATTTACGGTAGCACCACTCACAATAAAGATAGGGAATCAATCAAGTGTACATCATTGGACCAATAAAAAGAGAGCATATACATTCAGTGGAATGTTATTCAGCCTTAAGTAAAAAAAAAATAAATAAATAAAATAAAATCAGGTTCACGCCTGTAATCCTATCAATTCAGGAAGCTGAGATCTGAAGATCAAAGTTCAAAGTCAGCCTGGGAAGAAATGTCCATGAGATTCTTTTCTCCAATTAACCTCCAGAAAACCAGAAGCAGATCTATGGTTCAAAATGGTAGAGTGCTAGTGAGACAGTGCCCTAGACCCATGTTCAAACAAATAAAAAGAAAACAATTTCAACAATATAAATTGCACAGTAGAACACTAAGCTTCAAGAAATAATGCAGAGCCGGGTGCTGGTAGCTCACACCTATAATCCTAGCTACTCAGGAGGCTGAGATCTGAGGATCACGGTTCAAAGCCAGCCAGGCAGGAAAGCCCTTGAGACTCTTATCTCCAATAAACTACTATAAAACAAGAAGTGGCATTGTAGTTCAAGCAGTAGAGTGCTTGCCATGAGCTGAAGAGTGCAAGGACAGTGACCAGGCTCAGAGTTCAAGCCCCACAACTGACAATAAAAGAAGAAAAAAAAATAATGCAGGTACAGAAACACCAATATCAGACACACCCTTTTATATTTGAAGATTAAGAAATGTGGCTTTAGAGCAGACAGAAAAACCATAGGACACTGCTGAAGCATTGCTCATAGTCCTCCTTCAGTGAAGGGCAGAGCCTGAGGCTCCCGTGCCTTCTCTGATCCTGTCTCTTACCACTGAGCGCAGGCTTCCTCGCTGCAGCCATACTGGCATTTGTCCTGTTCTGCAGCAGCCCAGGATAACCTGTGCCAGGCTGGGGGCCACTGTTATTCTACTGCCTGGAATGCTCTTCCCCAGACACCCAGCTGCTCATCCCCCATCCTCCCCCACTCCCACCCACCAAAGAGATCTACTCTATGATACCCTGCTCAAAAATACAACCTTGTGCACATGCATGCACACACACACATGGGTGCAGACACACACAGAATATTCCCACCACTCATCCTTTCTGCCTTACATCTTCCTTCTGATGTATTCTCTTTATTACTTATGTAAATCTGGGTAAAGTCTTTCTCCATGCTTGAGTGTAAACTCACAAGGAGAGATATTTTTGTGCTGTTCTCAGCATTGTGTCAGTCTTCAGCATGATGTCTCTCACCCTGTGGTCACTCAGCAAATGTCCATTGACTGAAGGCCTACCCATTCCCTCACACACTTATTTGACAAGTGTCCTGTTGCACATGGTCAAAGCTCTTTCCCACTGCTTTCTTATGACTCCCTTCCACAGCCCTTCTCACCCTTGCCTTGTGGTCTCCTCACCTGTGTTTCCATGCCCTTTGCCTGAAGCCTTGTGCACCTCAATCTCACACATGGAGATGGTGTGCACACACCAGCTCACCTGCTCCTCCTCTGGGAAGCTTTTCCATCCCACACTGGCTCCTCCCTCTTCAGTTCTTCCAAGTCTTTCCTCCAGCCCTGGTCCCATCCTGCTGGTTAGAAGCCTATGTAATGATCTGTGTGATATTCTAGCTAAGCTGTGGGAGCCTCATTCTCTGGGGCAACTTTTGGTCCTATCTCCTTCACCTACTGAGCCAAATGCACTCCAACTCTTCCACAAAGGTTTAGGAGTGTTCTAGCATGCGTGTGCATCAGACTATCCATTGAAAAGTCAAACATAGACCTGAGTTTAGGACAGTGAGCTCATCTTGCCCCTTAAGACAAGACTGGCATGGAATCATAAAATGACTTGCCTCCTGCTTGGGATACTGCCCCTCTCCCCCATCTCCACAATGCAACTCAACACTGAAATCACAGCAGCGAAGAGGCACACTCTCTACTGCACTAGGACTACAAGACACTAGCCTCTTAAGCCAAACCCACAGATGTGAATTGAAGCCCACTCCCTCACTCTGAGCCTCAACTGCAGCTTTTGGGGCAGCAAGGCCTTGTCTCCTGGCAGTCTCTGCCTCACTCTGAGGAGATCATTTGACACATCTAGCTCTGCATTGAGAGCTGAACTTGAAGGAAGAAAAGAGCACATTTTCCTTCCTAATTCCGTCTCGACGTGCACATCAGGTTGGGTTTGAAGGAGGCTGATTCCCAGAGGAATTCCTGAGCAGCCATCTGCTTGTGTGCTTCTGAGACATCTTGGTAAAGAGAGAAGGAAGCTGTTAATCAATCATGCAAAGGGAGCTGCTTGCTCTTTCACTAGGAAATGGGAGTGCACATGTCCTTGAGTGTGCACATGTTCTGATATTCTAAGGGTCTTGATACACTTGCACTATACATGTCCTTCTCTCCATGTCCATTCTGCACAGCAGACTAACACCACCTTCCTTCCACACCCATTTTAATGTGTCACTGACACAGCTGTCCTTCAGATAAGTACACAAATACCTTTCATAACAACAGAGAAACAAACCTGTGCCACAAGAGATTAGCAAAGTCAAGTGCACTGCCTGATGCTGGAGGCTCTGTAATCCTAACTATCCTAGAAGCTACCTGGATTGCAGCGACAGCCAGTCTAGGAAGACTCCATCATCAATTAACTAGAAAAATGCAGACCTGGAGGTGTGACTCAAGTGGTAGAGCACCAGGCATGAACATGCAAATTGAAAGGAGAGAAAGAAAAAGAAAGACTGAGACAGAGAGATGAAAGACAGAGAAATGGACAGAGTTAGAGACAGATTCAAGAACAGGAAGAGAGAGAGAGAGGTAAGAGAAAAGGGAGATGAGAGGAAGAAGATGAGGGGAAGGAAAAGTAGACTAAGAGACGGTATGAGGTAGAAGAAGAGGAGGGAAGAGATAGTAGAGAGGGGGAAAGACAGGGAAAGGTGAAAGAGGAAAGTGATGGAAAAGGAAGCAGAGAGAGAATTAAGAAAAAAAGCACAGAGATAAAGACTTGGTACGAGCAAACACTCACAAACATATACACACAACAAAGAAACAAAAGGAAAAAAATAAAAGGCATGGAAACATCATGGAATTTAACAGTACTTCCCTCCCCACGTACCCTCTTCACTGAACACTGGACCACGAGGAATTCAGGATTCCTCAGCTCCCTTCATGACCTTCCACCTCTCAGTTCTCGTTCAGCATTAGTGTCAACCCTGTCATTCACCAGGTGCCTATCCTTTACCCTCTTTAGCCCTCACTGCTTCTTTCACCATAATCCCACCTCATTCTTTGAGGGGAGATCTGCTCCCCAAATAACCCTGAACTGCACTTGTCCACCAGGAGACCCAGTCCTCCTCTTGCTACAAATCTCATCAGTTAGCTCTGCAGGCTCAGCCTCCTAACCCCAATGTATACAGAGCAAAGTCCAGCTGTGCCCAACTCCTCCCCATCACACACTTGTCACCCAAGACAGCATCAGCCTTCAGCATTTCCTCTGTGTGGAAATCTAATAGCCCTGGATGAACCAACGCAAATAAGACAGTGGTGGAGAGTCACATCCAATCTTACTGAATCTCCACTTATGTCCAGAAGTAGTCATCCCAGGCAGGGTCCATCCTCAGATCAAGTCCACAGAGGCCTGGTCCATCCACAGGCACCACTATACCTCCATGTTCTCTCAGGTCTCCTGCTCCTTCAGAGGTTTCTCCAGCTCTCACTGAAAGGAAGAGAACATATTTTAATTAATATACTTTGTGATTCCAAAAATAGGCTCTACATGTTCACAGTGGTCTCATATGTGAAACTCAGCACTCACAACACTCTGTTTACCTGAGGAGAAAAATTGGGCTAACAGAGGAAGTTGCAATTACGACTTCAGGGTGTATGCATTAGGGTCTTTCAAATATGTGTTTTATCTTTTACCAATGTGAGCAAATAAATGAGAAATCGGGTTCTCCTGGATGATGGCTTTATGTTGGGATAGTGATGAGTAAAGGATTATAGAGAAAACACACACAGAAGAAACTGCATTGAAATGGAGAAAAGTGGGGCAGAAACCACTGTCATGGTACATGGAGACAGGTCTCATTTCTTTCCCAATGAAGACTTGCCCTTATGCTCCAACCCAGCCAGTGTAACTGGTGTGCTCAGGAGTTGGACCCAGTCATCTAGAGGCCACAGTAGGAGGAGCAGAGTCCAGGATGCCTCCTGACCCTCAGATCTATGGGCTTCAGCTCAAATGTAAATACAACAAATAAGTATATAAACATACAGGAAACCTACATGAAAGGTAAGGTGATTACCTGCTGTAGCATTTGGAACAAAACCACCTCAAGGACAAAGGTGAATGGTTGTCAGGTGAAGTCACCATGTGATCAAGCTGCAACCCCTACCACCTCTGAAGGTAAAGACACCTTCAGGCTACTTTTCCATTTTCCTTTCAGCCTGGGAAGGCCAGCTCAGTGTCAAATGTACTTTGACCAGAAGCTCGGCTGCAGAATCCTGTAGCACCAGGCACTTGGCCTGAGTGTGCTACACGGGGACTATGCCAGGCATGCTGGGCTCATAGCACTAGTCATGCCTCCTGAAATGAGTGAACTAGTGTGTAAAGGACTGGTAAATAGTCACAAAAATCAAGTCTGTGTGAGAGCTTGGGGGACTACTACTCTTCCATGTAGCCTAGGGGACCATTGCCAAGGCCACTGGGCACATGGGAGGATGCTGCTACTGCTACCTTGGCAACCATGTGGTAACCATGAGGACATCGACCAGAGACAGGGAGAGAAGGGGAGAGACAGACAGACAGACAGACACAGAGACAGAGAGACAGAGACAGAGACAGACAGATACAGAGCAATAGAGAGAATGGGTTGATCAGGCAGTTTGAATCTCTTGGCAAGTATAAATTTTACAGACATGACAAAATTTCATGAAACCAAAAAACAAAATTAAGAGCTAATCCCCAAATAATGTACCTATAAAAGCTTGTTTTTTAAAAGATGGTTTGACTGTAGCCCAGGCTTGCCTTGAACTCAAGAGCCTTCTGCATTTGCCTTCTAAATACTGGGATTACAGGTTTGCACTACCAGTCCATCATAAAAAGATCATCTTCCATCCTGAGGCTATCCAGGTGTACATCAAGGGTTGCACCTCTTAGAACATGCTCTTGTGACAGGAAATTCCAAAGGATTTCATAGCTCTGGGTCAGATGCTACTATAACTCAGGAAATTACTAAGGTCTTAGGAGCTCTGATTGAGGAACCAGGGTCAATGACCAAATAGTAGAGCAAAAGATCCTACTACCACCCCTGTTACTCAGGAAAGCATGAGTGTTTTGGGATTTCTATGTCAGGAACCATAGAAAAAGGCCAAATACATTTACATCACAGGCAATCACAGGAGATTGTTTACAAACAGAATGAATTACTCAGTAAGTCATCCTATCAAGGGTAATAGGTTTCTTGGTAGTTACAAATATGGAAAAGGAAAAAAAAACTGGAAGAATATTTGGGGTGAGATTGCAGTTGGAGGTGTCAGTGTGAACTCATGATTTTGAGTATATATAGATGGATATATATACATAGATTGGTGTACAAATCAGAAGTTGAGACACTCAGGAGGCTAAGAGCTTGAACACTGAAGTTTGAGACTAGTCCAGGCAGGAAAGTTTATTAGATTTCACCTCCAAACTAACCAGCAAAAAGCAGGGCTTAAAGGGGGGCTCAATTACTAGGACCCAAGCAAAGCAAGCAAGAGGTTCTGAGTTTACATTTCTTTACTACTAAAAGAAATTAATATAAATTTAAATGTGTATATGTGTAAATATACATGTATGGGCTTGTATATATCAATGCACACCAATATACATGAATACATGTATTTTGTATATTCGTTTTATGTATTTTCCAGTTCTCTTCTCCAAAAGGGTCTAGGAACAATAACATCTCAAAAGCAAAGAACATACCTAATACTCAGATGTTGGTTTCTAAATGCCATCCAGCCACAGCTCCTGGATAATAGTTGATTCAAAGACTAGAGCATGGAAGGTACTAAATAAACATTGATCTTGTGTATGAGTGAAGAACAAAAGCACTAATGAGGGCTTAGGGGTAGAGTGCTTGCCTAGCATCCATGAAGCCCTGGGTTCTGCAGTGCCACATAAAGAGAAAAAGCTGGAAGTGGCACTGTGGCTCAAGAGGTAAAGTGCTAGCCTTAAGCAAATAAGCTCAGGGACAGTGCCCAGGCCCTGAGTTCAAGCCCCAGGATTGGCAAAAAAAAATAAAATTAAAATAAAATAAAAGCACTAATAAAAGTCTGTTAGAAGGGGCTCGCACTGGCCAAGTCTGGAACCATCAAAACCATGACAGGAGTGGAATTACAACCCAATGCATTCAATAGGAATCCCTTAGCAAGTTCAAACATGAATAAATATGTAAATACATAAGCAAACTGTCAATGATGTGAGGAATGGGATATTTCCACAGCCTTATGTGTTTTCCCACACATCACTCAGTTACAAAGGGAGAGGAGAATTTTTTCAGTAGAAAAACGGGCAAATTTGGCCATCTTCAAGTGATCAAAATTACCTACTACACTCCCAAGACAAACTGATGTCCCCAGCCACCTGGTGGGATGCAGTGGGAGGCACACAGTGTCACTTCACGATAGTCCTGCAAGACCCAAGTCAAATCATGATAAAACTTCAGACAAGACTAAGTGGAAGTGGCATATAATCTTGAAAACAGTCAATAAAATTCTTGAAAAATTTTCAAGATTGAAGAAGACTGCAGAGCCAGAACCAGAGCAAGCAATCTTGACTTCTGGATAGGATCTTTTCACTATCAAAACTATATCATGAGCCAGGCATCGGTGGCTCACGCCTGTAATCCTAGCTACTCAGAAAGCTGAAATCTAAGAATCATCATTCAAAGCCAGCCCAGGCAGGAAAGTCCATGAGACTCTTACTTCAAATATCCCTCAGAAAACCAGAAATGGAGCTGTGCCTCAAATTGGTAAAGCTCCAGCCTTGAGCTAAATGCTCAGGGACCTTTTACTGGCCCTAATTCAAGCACCAGAAAGGAACCAAAAAAAAAAAAAAAGAAACCAATACTCAGACACTATGGATGGAACTGGAGGACACTCAATTTCATGAGAAACACCAATATCACACACACCCTTTCATATTTGAAGACTAAGAAATGTGGCTTTAGAGTAGACAGGAGAACCACAGGACAATGTTGAAGCATGGTGGGTCACCACTCTGCTCACAGCTTCCTTTGGTGTAGTGCAGAGCCTGTGTTGCCAAGAGGCTCCTGTGCCTTCTCTGATCCTGTCTCTCCCCACTGAGGCCAGGCTTCCTTGCTGCAACCACACTGGCATTTGCACTGTGCCAGCTGGGGGCCACTGCTATTCCAACTGCCTAGAATGCTTTTCCCCACACCCAGCTGCTCAGTCCCCTATCCTTCCCCAAAACCCCCTTGCCAAAGAGGTCTACTCTGATACTCAAAAATACAACTTTGTGCACATGTACACACAACACACATCTGCAAACACACAAAAACACAGATTATTTCCAACACTCATCCTGATTCTTTCTGCCTTAATCTTCCTTTTCATATATACTATGTACTACTTTTGTAAGTTTGAGTATTCTCATTCTCCATGCTTGAGTGAACTTCCTCAGTGAAGTACACTAATCTAATGCCCTGCTGAATGAATATCACAGTGGTGGAGGTTCATATCCAATCTTACTAAATTTCTGCTCATGTCCGCTTGTACTCATCTCCATCCACATGTTCCTATATTTTCATGCTTTCTTAGGTCTCTTACTCATTCAAAAGTTTCTCCACCTCTAGTTGATAGGAAGGAAAATATTGTAATTCCTACATTTTTTGGTTCAAAAAATGGGCTCTGGAGGTTTATAGTGTGGCAATATTTGAAATTCAGCTTCCTACACACCATGTGCCCTAGGACAATAATCAGGCCCTACTCTTCTTCCATGAGACCTAGAGGCTTCCCCTGGGAACTGCCAGGGAAAAGGAAGCACCATGCCCAAAGCCTGGTGCTCTGGGGAAGGGGGTGTCAACTGGAAGCATCTTTGGTGACTCAAAGTGTCTCTCCTAAGAATCTGACATCTCTCAGTGCTGAAACCCTTGTACTGTGGAAACGTAATTCTCTACCTCTCCATTCTCCACATGCAGCCCAACCCAACACCCTTTCCTTTCCCAAAATTTTCTAAGTTGTCCCTCATACAAGTACACAAATTCCTTTTGTAATAACAGAGAAACCAATCTGTGCTTTACCAGATTCACAAAGTCTAGGTGCTGGAGGCTCACCTGTATAATCCTAACTACTGTACACACTGACACTGAGAAGACTGTAGATAAAGCCAGTCTGAGCAGACTCCATGTCCAACTCAGTAGAAAATCAGGCCTAGAAGAGTGACTCCACTGGTAAAACATCAGCCAGAAACACGCCCACACTCAAGAGAGAAAAAGGGAAAGAGGGGGCCTGAGGGGGAGAAGGAAAACAGACAGAGAGAAAAAGAGAGGGACATGCATACATACCTAAACACAGAGAGACAAAGAGACAAATTCAAGAGAAAGGATTGAATGAGAAGGAATGAGATAGGGAGAAGAGAATGATTAGAGGGAGGAGAAGAGGAGAAGAAGAATGAGGGTGTAAGAAAGGAGAGATTAGAGACAGTAGAGGGGAGGAGGGCCCAAGGAAAGGCCACAGAGGGAAAAGGAGACTGAGAAAGAGAAAAGAACAGAGTTCAAGCCAGCACATTCCCAAATGCATGCACACAACCAACAAAAAGACAATTAAAAAGCATTGAGAAATCATGGAAATTAATAGTACTTCCCTCCCCACCCACCCTCTCCACTGTACATTGTTCCATGAGGAGTTCAGCATTCCTTACATTCCTCCTCAGCTCTCTTTCAGCATCAGTATCAACCCTGTCTTAAACCAGTTATGCATCCTTTGCCTATTTGGACCCTTATTGCTTCTCTCGCCACAAATCCATCTCATTGTTTGAGAATAGCATTGCTCCTCAAATACCCCTGAGCAGTACCACTGACCCACCAGGAGCCCCAGCCCTCCTCTTGCTGCTATTCTCATCAGTCTACTCTGCAGGTTCAGCCGCCTGACCCAGTGTATACAGAGAAACGGCCAGATTTGCCCAACTCCTCCCCATCATACACTTGTCACCCAAAGGCAGCATGAATCCTCAACACTGCCTCTGTGTGCAATTCTAATGCCCTGGGTGAACCAATACAAATATTCTAGTGTGAAGGCTCATATCTAATCTTACCGAATTTTTGTTCTTGTGGGAAGGCAGTCATCCCAGGCAGGGTCCATCCACGGGTGTGGTCCATATACAACCAAAGTCCATCCAGGCTATGTCCTTCCACAGATCCCAGTTTATCTCCATGATTCCTCAGGTCTCCTGTTCCTTGACCACCTCTAGCTGAACGGAAGGGAATATCTTTTAATTCATACACTTTGTGATTCCAAAAATGGCCTCTTGATGTTCAAATATTTAAAACTTGGCTCTGATAGCATTCTTGATTCCCCAAGGAGAAAAATTGGGCTCTGCTATTCTTCCATGAGGCCTAAAGTCTTTACCGGGAAACGGAAGCACCATGCCCAAGCTGGTGCTTTGGGAAAGGGGCCCTCTCTGGGGACTCATAGAGTCTCTACTAAGAATCTGACACCTCTCAGCGCAATTGTACAGCACATATGTCGTCCTTCCCTGTCCATTTACACAAACCCATCACCCCCTTCCTTCCACAACCAATTGTAAGGTGACTCTACACAGCTATCCCTCACATAAATACACAAATGCCCTTTCAAAATAGAGAAAGCAACCTTTGCCACACCAGATTAACAAAGCCAATTGCATTCCCTGATGCTGTAAGCTCTTGTCTGTATTCCTACCTATCTCCCAAGATGATACCTTGAAGATTGCATTTACAGCAAGTCTGGGAAGACTCCATCTTCAAGTAAATAGAGAAATGCATGCCTGGAAGTATAACTCAAGCAGGAGAGAACCAGACATATCCATGACAACTGAGAGAGAGAAAAAGAGAAAGACAGAGAGGGAGAAAGGGAAAGAAGGAAAAAGGGAGAAGTGTGGAGAGAGAGGAAGAGTGAGGGAGGTGGAGGGAGAGAGAGACAGATTCAAGAGCAGGAAGAGAGGGAAAGGGAATGGTAGAGGGTAGTAGTGGAACAGCAAGAAGAGGAACAGGAGAAGTAGAATAGGAGTAGCTATGGGAGGAATGAAAACAAAGGAAGAGAAATGGTGGGCGGCAGCAGGGAGAAGGTGAGAAAAGTGGAGAGAGAACAGAGAAGGCAAAAAGCACTGAGGTGTAGCAGCACACACTCACAAACACATACACACAACAGACAAAAGGAAAAAAAAAAGAATAGTGATCAAGAAGTCTTACAAATCAACAGTTAATTCCTTCCCACCCACTTTCTTCACTGAAGAATGGCCCATGTGGAATTCAGGATTCCTCAGCTCCCTTCTTAATTTGCCTCCTGTCATTTCTCCTTTACATTTAGTGTCCACCCTGTCATTTACTTTGTACCCATCTTTTCCCTCTTGTAGCCCTTATTGGGACTCTCACCAGAATCCCTTTTTGTTCTTTCAGGGGAGATCTGCTCCCAAATAGCTCTGAGCTGGACCACTGATCCTACCTACTGCAGAAAATCTCATCAGTCTGCTCTGCAGGCTTAGCCTCCTGACATCAGTGCACATATAGCAAAAGTCAGGTGTGCTCAAATCCTCCCTATAACACACTTGTCACCCAAGGGCAGACAGCATCAGCCTGCATCAAAGCCTCTCTGTGGAAATCTCATGGCCCTGGCTAAACCAACACAAATAGCCCAGTGGTAGAGGTCATATCAACCTTACCAAATTTTTGCTACTGTCCAGATGCAGTCATTCCAGGCAGGGTCCATCCAGTGGCACCACTGTATCTCCATACTTTCTCAGGAATGCTGCTCCTTCACAGGTTTCTCTACCTCTACGATCAAGGAAGGAATATTATTCTACTTCATATTTTTAGCCAGTCTAAACAGTGGCTCTGGTTGGTCAGACTGTTCTCTTATTTGAAACTCAGCTAACCCAGCCTTCTGGTTCCCCTTAGAGAAAATGGGGACTCATGGGAGGAGTTGCCATTCAAAACAACCTGTCTTAGTAATAGGGTCTCTGATTGTGAGCAAATAAACAATTCTGAAAGAAGAGATGCTTGGATGAAGGTTTTATGTTGGGATAATGATGAGATTTAGAGAGAAATTACACACGCAGGAAAGTGCATTGAAATGGAGGAAAGTAAGGGCAGAAACCATTGATAGTGCATTGGGTGAATGGAGACAGGTACCTCTCCATTCACAGTGAAGATTTGCCTTTGTACTCCAACCCAGCCAGTGTAACTAGTGTGCTCAGTAGTTGTACCCAGTCACCTAGAGACTGCAGAAGGAGAAACAGAGTCCAGGATGCTTCCTGCCCCTGAGATCCATGGATTCCTATACCACCAAGTTCAAGGGCCTCACTTTAAACCTAAATAAATAAACTAGCAATTGGGGACACAAGCAACCTACGTGAAAGGTGAGATGAACTGAAGCGTTTGGGACAAAAACACCTTAGTGTTCAGAGGACCAAGGGAAAAGGTTGTTCAATAAAGTGACAATACTATTAAGTAAGGGATCGATGTGTAAATGCCCAGCTCAGAAGGTACAGCAGATTGAGGCCACCTTTCAACTTATCTTTCAGCATTGGAAAGCCTTGGTGATGTCAGCTGTCCTTTCTCCGAAAGGAATCCCTGCCGGAGAATCCCCTAGCAGCCGTCACACAACCTGGCCATGCTGGACTGAGACCTCCACAGTGTGAACTTCCTGCATGACTCCTTTCCCACCTGCAGCTCTTCAATTCCACATCTCTCTGCTTTAGTTAGACTCACCCCGAAGATCTGAGTCTGGTGGCTTTCAACTGTGCTGTTTCAGAGTTCTGCACTGCTTTCTCTGGGACAGCTTTGTTCTCAATCTGTGAACATTACTTTGGGGCCTTCACACAGCAGCAAAGTCTGCGAAAAATGGTGACTATCCTGTTAGCCACCCTCCTCCAGCCCTGTCTAATGTTCCACCTGAGGACTATGGCCTCCCCCTGAGGATGCCCAGAGGGAAGACCATTTTCCACTGAGTGGAAACTGTCTAGTGTACCCGACCAGCTAAAAGAATCTGGGCCACAAATGAAGCTGGAACTGGAGCTCTGCAGGGTGTAGAGCAGAAGGACAGGCAGACTGGCACTTTGGGTTCTCTTCAGAGGTAACTGAAAATTTGAGGACAAGCTGAAGGTGTTACATCCTGCAGAATAGGTGGCTCTTTTTTGTGGAGGAAGAGGGCTGGTGGGATTGTCCTCAGGAGGTGTGCATGGTGGACTAGCCAAAAGCATCATTTTTGATTCCACACTTCTGGTATTCTCCTTTATGTTTTCATGGATGAGCAGGTAGGTGCCATGGCTTCATTGAATGCTCTGTTCTTTCTTTTTAATACCAGCTACAGTGTACACCATGTTGCAAATGACTGTGACAATAATGGGGTCCAGCTTGCTGGGCAGTTGCTAATCAGGAAGCAGGCCAAATCCCACACTTAGGGCCAGCCATGGGTGCTCCATTATCTCCTCAATAGCAGGCCTCAGATTGAAGCCCACAGTCAGCAGTTTAGGAAGGAGATCACGTCCCATTGCAGTTGGTAAAGGGGACCGATGTACCTGGCCTCTAGGATTTGTTTCCATATCTGAGTCATCTTATTCTCCTCAAATGGGAACTTTCCCGTTGTCATCATATACAAAAGCACACCTAAGTCCCCAAATGTCCACCTTGTACCCACTGAACATGTTTTGTAGGATCATTTCAGGGGGGTGGAATAGTAAGGCTCCACAAACCCCCTTTAGCAACTGTCCTGGGGTCACCCTGAAACGTCAAAATCACTGACCTTAACATTGCCATTGGTGTCGAACAGGACGTTGTTGGCCGTCAGGTCTAGGTGTGCAATTCAGTTCTCTTGAAGGTAGTGAACGGCACTCGTGATCTGCTTGAACAACCTCTTGGCTTCATACTGGAATAGGCGTATGCAAGGGGATTTATTGACTCCACCCCAAGAGATGGCCCTGACTGGCCAGCTCAGTGACAAGGAGTCTTCATCCTCCATCACCTGGAACAATTGGATGATGTGTGGGTGACGTACACTTTTCACAATGGTTACTTCGTTTTCTTTTTTCTGTTTGGTCTGGTCGTGGGGACTGAACTCTGGGCCTGGGCACCGTCCCTCAGCTCTTCAGCTAAAGGCTAGCACTCTACCACTTGAGCCACAGGGCCACTTCTGGCTTTTTTCTTATGTGGTGCTGAGGAATCGAACCCAGGGCCCCAGGCATGCAAGGCAAACGCTCTACCACTGAACCAACTTCCTACCTGCTACCTCGTTTTCTATCTCATGACTTTTCAGATCTTTCCTTGGGAGAACTTTGACTGCCACTGTGGTGTCAGTGAGGCAGTGATGGGCCAGCTTCTCATAGACACAGCTGCAGTAACCGATAATCTTTGTCAAGTTGTACTGTGCAATGACAGTGATCTCCCCCTCCGTGGGGGAGGAACTAAAGTTGTACATTAACACCTTGTCCCTGGGATGGCAAGTAATCAAGCTTAAGAATTACCTAAGATGATCTAAATGAAGTGGACAACTAATAAATCTTAAGAAACAGAAGGTAACCTACCAACAAACAAGTAAACACAACCCCCAGCTAAATAAATGAAATCCCCAAACCCAAACAACACAACTACCACTCCCCACACCCAAAGAAAGCAATCAAGTAGTTCTGAGTTAGTCCATCAGGTCACCGGAGTAAAAGCTCCCAGCACTGTAACTGAAAAAGCTGGAGAGCAGCTGCCTCATATGTACCCTGTTGGGCATACCTTCACAATCCTCTGTGATGTCAGGGGGAAATGGACCAATCACAAGTCAGGCCATTGACATCAGTGAGGAAGTGGACCAATCAGAGCCCAGTGCACACCTGCTGGAAGTTAGGTACTTGGTCCAGGAAGTCTGTTGCTAATGACACTGGGCACATGGCAGGATGCTCTTACTGCTACCATGGCAGCCATGTGGAAACCATGAGGACATTGGCCAGTGGCCCTCATGTTTCCTCGGGGTTGGGCATCCTAGGATGGCCATCCTAGGATGGCCCCTGTGAGGACATCACCCAGTGGGGTATTGATGAACCACAGAGAGCGAGACAATCCATGGAGGCACAGTGAGAAGTGAACAAAAGAAGTTTATTTATACCAGAAAGGTGTCTTGAGACTTCCTTGTCCTTTTAGATACCCAGAACCAAGAGCAGCCTCGATCACCAAACCTCCAAACCTCCAATAGGCAGTCCTGACACTCCAACTTTTATTGGTTGGTCTTCAAACCACCAATTAGTTGGTCTGCAAACCTCCAAACCTCAGATCTCCAAAGCCCCAAACCTCCAAACCTCCAAAGGGGAAGGCTTTTCCCTTTCTTCCCTTCCTCCCCCACATGTAGGCCTCTCCACTGTCCACAGGCCTCTCTAGAGGGAGGTCCCAAATGGCCTCCAGAGGAGGCCCTGAATGACCTCCAAAGGAGGCCCCAACAGGCCCTTCAAGGAGGCCCTGAGTGACCTCAGGAGGATGTTCCAAATGGCCCCTCAAGAAGTCCCTGAAGGACTGGGATGGTGGCTCAGTGGTAGAGCTCTTGCCTTGCATGCATAAGGCCCTGGGTTCAATTCCTCAGTACCACATAAGAAAAAAGCCAGAAGTGGCCCTGTGGCTCAAGTGGTAGAGTGCTAGCCTTGAGCTGAAGAGCTGAGGGACGGCGCCCAGGCCCAGAGTTCAGACCCCACGACCAGACCAAACAGAAAAAAGCAAAAAGAAAAAAAATCCAGAAGTGGTGCTGTGGCTCAAGTGGTAGAGCGCTAGCTTTGAGGTGAAGAGCTGAGGGACAGTGCCCAGGCCCTGAGTTTAGGCCCCACGACTGGAACCCCCACCCCCCCAAAAAAAGTCCCTGAATAGCTCCTCAAGAAGCCCCAAAGGACCTCTCAAGGAGGTCCCAAATGGCCCCTCAAGAAGCCCCAAATGGCCTCTCAGAGCTTACCCTGTCCTCCACAGGCCTGCCCTGCCCTACTGTGGCAGGCTTTCCCCTCTTGCCATCTCTCCCCCTCCACTCCCAATCCTCTCCTTCCTCCACACTCAATTCCTGCCTCAGGACTTCCGGTCTTTCCTTTACTCTCATCTCTTCAGAACCACTGGTCTCCTCCTTACTCCCCTCTCCACAAGAGACCAGGTGTCCTCAGGACTCCTCCCTCCTCCCTCCCAATGTGTTTTCCCCTAACTTCCCCCCTAGCCTTGGAGCATGCAGCCTATATACACCCAGAAAGGCTGCACCCCTGCCCCATTAATGGCATCAAACTGATATTCATGATCTTCCCCCAAGCAGCCCAAGTCCAATCCCAATAGTCAGCTCCCTATGTGCATGTCTCCAGGAGCATGCCCCTTCCCCTTTTGGTGGCCTGCTCTGCCCCTTTCAGTGGCATGCCCCAGCCATGGCACGCTCCTCCAGTGCCCCTTGGGGTGGTGACATCAGCCTCACAATGCCCTGCTCTGTCCAGTGGCTGGGTCTGTGGAGTTGTGAGGCTTGACTCTTGATGCTGCTCCCCCTCCAGCAGGCCGGACCATGAGGCCACACTATTGTGCCCCACTGATTCCCTGGGTCCCACGGGTTATTACAGACACTATCCTTGTACAGAAATTATAACACTGTCCTTTTCACATAGCATGGTCTACATCTAATTGCAAGAGAGCCTGAGATAAGGAGACTTTGTAAAGATTCAACTCAAAAATTTCTTTCCACTTGAGAAGAGAGACAAGACATCCAAGATGAAGTCATAGTTTTGTCCACATCTACCATTCTCATTTCTGATTCCAGTTTGTATGGGTCCCTGTGCTGCTTTGTACCTCTTTTTACTGTTTTTGATTCACTTACTCCCTTTTTTAAATCTTTATTTATCCCTCACAGGTTAGAAATAAAGTATCTTGCTTTTATATCTTTTAGTACCGTTGTCTTGAATTTTAATATATCTATAATTGTTCTAATAAAAACCATACACAAAGTATGTCTATCTCAGAAGCAGACTTCTATTTTATGGACCTGAAGTTTATTCTACTTGAGAGGTCTTTTATTCTTTATTTCATTTAGTTATTCATTTATTTTTGGCCATGGAGCTTGAACTCTGGACCTGGGTGCTGTCCCTCAGTTCTTCAGCTAAAGCCTAGCACTCTACCACTTGAGCCACAGTGCCACTTCTGGTTTTCTGGTAGTTTATTGGAGATAACAGTCGCATGGACTTTCCTACCTTGGCAAGCATTGAACTGCTATCCTCTCATCTCAGCCTCTTGAGTAGCTAGGATTGTAGGCATGAGGAACCACTACTCAGCAACTTGACAGGTCTTTTTAAGGGAAAAAAATTATTGATGTGTCAGGCACTGGTGGCTCTCATCTGTAATTCTATCTACACAGGAGGCTGAGATCTCAGGATTTCGGTTTGAATTCTGACTGGGCAGAAAAGTCCATGAGACTCTTCTTGACAATGACAAGATAACCTCGTGTCCATATGCCTCAAAATGGTTGAGGGATAGCCTTAAGCAAAAAAGCTCAGGGACAGCACCCAAGCCCTATGTTCCAGGTCAAGGACTGGCAACAACAACAGCATTAAAAAGGAGATGGGTGTAATAAAGCCATATTCACAAACACAGAATGCAGAAGGCAGAGGCAGGAGGTTCAGAGATTGAGGCCATCTTGGCCTTTATAGTGAGTTACAGTCCAACCTGGGCTACATAGCAAGACCTAGTTCCAAAAAAATCCCTCTTACCCTAAAACACCCAGGAAGTTCACTTATAGATGAATCTCAGAGAGCTGTTCTTCCATAAACCTATTTCATTTTGTCACATATTGTCACCTACTACTTTATTCTTTCTTTTTATAAAAGTCTCCATAAGTAGTTGCTGACATTTATCATTGTTGGGTCATACATGAGGGTTATTTATACATCCCAAAATACTTTGTCCCTATTCTTTGTTCTTTGAATTCTCTCCCTCCTTTCTTTCCTCTGTTTACCCTTCCTTTTCTTTACTAGTTCCTCCTTTTCTCTTCATTTGCTTGTTGCCCTTATTCCTCCCTTTAGTCTGTCCCTTCCTTCCTTTCTGAGATACAATTGGGTGATATAGTGCAAGCTGTTCTGGAATTTATGTTCTTCCTGCCTCAGCATTCTGAATGGCAGTACTACAGGAGTACACTGGCATGACTGGAAAATTCCCAAAGGGAGAGAATATTGGATCATTATCTTTTTTCCATAAAGTTCTCCCTAGATTCCCTAGACTCTTCACACACATGAGGCTGTTTCATGTCTTATTTGTCTCTTAGGCTCTTTTCTGAATTTCCTTTTGGTTTCCTGTCCCATTCAGTGGCCCTTAGCCTTGGAGTGGTTCCAACCAGTGTCAGGCATACCCAACCCTCTCTGAGACAAAGTAGCTTGGGCACAGGCTCATTCAGGCACCGAATATGACAGAGCATAGATGAAATGTAGATTGTCCCTTCCTTTCAGGATCCATAAGCCATTAGCTGAGCAGATCCCCTTAAGGGAACACACTCTGAAAGGAAGTT
Source organism: Dipodomys merriami (assembly GCF_024711535.1). Classification (NCBI taxonomy): domain Eukaryota; kingdom Metazoa; phylum Chordata; class Mammalia; order Rodentia; family Heteromyidae; genus Dipodomys; species Dipodomys merriami. Next base: position 18,987 of record NW_027203914.1, on the reverse strand, counting down.
CCAGGTCAAAACCATACTAATCTCGACAATCCCCTGCAATCTCTCATTTTTCAGATAAGGCCATATCTAGTTATTATTTCTAGTGAATAGAACATGGCAGAAATGAGAGATATCATTTCTCAGATTGCAATATAAATAGCTGTTGCTCTCACAGTAGGATTTCTCTCTCTTGCTCTCTCTTGCTCTCTCCTTCTCTCTCTCATTCTCCTATACCCTTTGCTCTGGGTGAAACAAATGCATGTGTGAGCAGTGTATGAGAAGGCCCCAGAACAAGGAGCTGCAGCTTCCAGATGACAGTTGGAAGACATGAGTGGGAAATAGTCAAGCCTGGAAATGACTCTGACTTAAGTCCAGGTTTTGAATCTATCTATTTTGGTTTCTGAATAATAATCAGCTGGGCACAACTTCCCCAATGAGAAAATAATACCCAAAGGCGGCAGGTGGCCATTCCTATAGACTATGCAGAAACCATGTCCTGAATGGAAAAAAGTAGACTTTTTCCCTAGTCTGTGATGCCTCAGCAGACAGTGTCCTCCAGTTAAGTCTCTCATTCTTATCATGCAACAAAACCAGTCTGCTGCATCTTTCCACTGCAGATGAGTGCCCTGCAGTGATTTAAACCATGGTCAGAAAGAGGATGAGACCACCTTGGTAAAATGTATCCAGCTGTAACAAGGTCAGTAACAGGGGATGGTACATTCTCAACTCCCTTTACTGCACGCAGGACCAAAGACTGTGGTTCCAAATAGCATGCCCTTTGGATTTGTGAGACAGAAATCTTGACTTCTATCCAGAAAGATGGGCAAAGAAAAAGAGGTCCTTGGCTAGATTTCTCATTACAGGGCAGTTTGATAACAGATGAGACCAAGACTCACAGGTACTATATCTCTGCAGAAACCGGTCCCCAAAGAAGAGTGATGGATGGAAGTCACTTTGGAGAGAGTGAGTGAGTTTCAAAGTGGTGCTGACTAGTATCTGGGGATGGCCCCTGGCTTCTTGCTTGATTAACCATCTCTGCTAAGTTTGTCTGAAGATGTATAAGCACAGGCTTTCTAAACCATAGAGATAAATGATACACACAAACAAACACTCCCACAGAGCAGGTGATATGTCAAACATGTCCATTCCAAGTCGATTGACCTGAATCAACACTTCAACTATTTCAGTGTTTATAAAAGTGCCTATGAGCCAGGTGCTGGTGGCTCATGTCTGTAATCCTAGCTACTCAGGATGCTGAGACCTGAGGATGATGGTTCAAAGTCAGCCTGGACAGGAACTGTCCAGGAACTTTTCTCTCTAATAAATCACTCAGAATGCTGGAAGTGTCATGGTTGCTCAAATGGTAGAGTGCTCACCTTGAGCTGAAGAGCTGAGGGACAGTGCTCAGGCCCAGAGTTCAAGCCCCACAACCACCAAAAAAAAAGAAAATCTGTAAGAAAATATCAATAATGCTTTTTGAATGCAAAAAATGATACCTGTTGTTGCAGAGAATAATTTCACATGTTTGAAATCTCCTAATCTTGGTTTTCTATTGTGTAAGGATCACCAAAATCTATCTACACTGGTTCATTTTATTCTTTTTCTTTTTCGGGTCCAGTTGTGGGCCTGAACTCTGGGCCTGGGCGCTGTTCCTCAGCTCTTCAGCTCAAGGCTAGCTCTCTTACCACTTGAGCCCAGCGCCACTTCCGGCTTTTTTCTCTTTTTTCTTATGTGGTGCTGAGGAATCGAACCCAGGGCCTCAAGCATGCAAGGCAAGTGCTCTACCACTGAGCCACCTTCCCAGCCCCTGGTTCATTTTATTCTTAAGAATCATCCCAAGAATTGTGTTTTATTTATTATTATTCAAACACACACACAGGATTGCAGCTTAAAATTACAAGTCAGGTATTTAAGTGTGGAATCTAGAATTGGAACCCAGCTCCAACCACACTCATGTGTACTACTCTATGAAGAGGAATGCAAGCAAGCAAATACTTGATGTTGGTGTTTTTGTTTTAATTTTGCTGTACCACTTGAATAACAGCTCCACTTCTGGCCTTTTGGTGATCAATTGGCAATAATAGTCTTAATGGTCTTTCCTAACTGGTTCACTTCCAACTGTGATCTTCAGATCTCAGCCTCGTGAGCAGCTCTGCTTTAGGTGCTTGGCTTTCCCTGAAAGCCAAAATGAATTTATAGCTCTAAAAGAGGATGGGGCAGGAGTGGGAGGGAGGATATATCTGATTTGGTAGCCAAGCTCCAAGAGCCAAGTATCACTTTTTTCACCCATTTAGACTTAGAAAGATATGCATATCTAGATATAAACATTTTTATAGACATGACTACAGAACATGACTTAAATGTGGAAATATACGGGTGAAATGGAGGGAGAATGATAAGGTATAAATAAGATTAAAATACATTGTGACTAGGTAAGAAAATAGTGTAAGGAGACACACTGAAAGCTACTGAATGTGGTGGTAGAGGAGTATGGAAACAAAGCATAATCAAAGAGGTGAATCTGACTAAATTATAATACATGTACTGGTGAAAAAGCATATAGAAACCCCACTGTTGCCTTAAGTTACACTAAAAATATGAAAACAAACTGAATGATAGGAAAGCAAAATATGAGGGAAGGCCAAGAGGGAAGCTGAATGAGGGTGAATACGGTATGAGTGTATTAAAAGAGAACAAAGAAACCTGTTGAGATTTGGAGAGAGAGAGAGAGAGAGAGAGAGAGAGAGAGAGAGAGAGAGAGAGAGAGAGAGAGAGAGAGAGAGAGAGAGAGGGAGAGAGGGAGAGAGAGAGGGAGGGAGAAAGAGAGAGAGAGAGAGAGAGAGAGAGCTTGAATACAGGATCCAGCAGGCACTGTTACTTAGCTTTTCTGCTCAAAGATATTGTTCTATCCCTTGATCCACAGCTCCAATTCTGGCTTCTTGATAATTAGTTGGAAATAAGTGTCTCACAAACTTTTCTGTCCCAGTTGGCTTTCAATCAAGATCCTTGGATTTCAGCCTTCTGAGTATCTAGGATTGCAGGCATGAACCAATAGTGCCTGCCTACATTTGTTTCAAGGATGGAATGAAAGAAAGTGATGGAGGAGTGAGTTTAACTGAGATGCAGTGTATGCATGCATGGAAATAGCACGAGACCTTTCTTTCTTTCTTTCTTTTTCTTTTGATCGGTCGTGGGGCTTGAACTCTGGGCTTGGGTGCTGTCCTTACACTCTTCAGATCAAGCTGAGCACCATACCACTTGAGCCACAGTGCCACTTCTGTTTTTTTTTTTTCTCGTGGTTGGTTGGATATAAGAGTCTCAAGGACTTTCCTGCCCAGGCTGGCTTTGAACCACGATCCTCAGATCTCAGCTTCCTGAGTAGCTAGGATTACAGGAGTGAGCCACCGGCACTTTAGAAAACTAATTACATGGTAATAAGAATCGTCTTTAAAAAGAGTTTGTTCTGGGTGCCAGTAACTCACTCCTATAACCCTAGGTACTCAAGAGGCTGAGATCTGAAGATCACAGTTTGAAGTGAAACCAGGCAGGAAAGAACATTAAGCCTCGTATGGGCATTGTAGGAAAGTGGACTAGTCCCAGGTGGTGGTGGCCATGCAATGATAATGGTCCCTTGGCATTCTGGTGACAACTCTGCTCAAATCCAGATGTCCTGAGCTCCTGGGGAATGGTCTGTGAAAAGATAGAGAAAATAAGGTTGTTGATGTAAGTTTCACAGGAAGTGCAAAAGACTCATGTGAGCCAAAATGACATCCTTTTTCTAATCCTAGACTTCTCTGAATTATCAGTATGCCATTGTGCCCTGTGAATCTCTTAGTGGATATCTATTGTGTACAAGGCAGGACTTCATCCCCACTGTCAACTCCTTTCTCCAAGTCTCCATTTTTTCTTGTATCAGCAGGAGTAATGGACCTCCTCTTACCATGGCTTCCAGTCCCTGGTGGGGAGGAGGATCAAGAGGAGGGGTACTTCCTGGCAATGAGGGCGTTCCCATGATGGCACCTCAACAAAGCACATGCAGACCAGGAAGACAGAGGTCCACAGGCAAAGAGACATCACTGTAGCAGGTGCAGTGCCAGTTTGGGAAAGGTGGCAATGAATGTGGCTCCAGTTCCATGACCACCAGTGGTAACGGCAGAACTGACCAACCCCGGAGCGATACTGGGGAGTGGTAGCAAGGAGGCCTCTGAGACAGCCCAACCCCCCTTTATTCTCTGTGGGGCTCTAGGGCGCCTTAGTCAATGTCTATGTAGCTCTGCAAGTGTGTTCCCAAGTCCCTTCACCCAGTTTAAGGTCCTTTCACACACACTTACAGTCCCTTGACCTGCGCTTCCGGTCCTATGAGTGTGTGTGTCTGTGTTTGTGTGGTTGTGTGTGTGTGTGTGTGTGTGCATGCATGTGCACACACACACACACACACACACACACACACACACACTCACATGCATACGTGCATGTGTGTGAAGTGTCCCACTTACCTTGAACTAGCCCGAGACCGGGAGGCCATCACACACATATTGCAGTCACATGCCCACATGGACTATGAGGATGGTGATGCATGCACTCAGTCTAAAGACACCCTAGGTTTCTCATCCCAGCAACAGGTGCAGCACCAGTTGGGGGAGGACAACAACGAACACGGCCTAGGTCGTGAGACTGCTGGTGGATGCAGTGGATTCAAGCAGCCTCGGGCTGGACCCAGGAGACAATGCAGGGCAGATTCTCAGCTTCCCGCTTCTTTTTTGGGTGGCTACTGTGGTCATACCCATGCAGGCTCATCCAGGTGGGTGTACATGTACATGTATGCGCGTCTGTGCATGCATGTCCCTCACCAGCGTGCATGATTATGCGCATTGCATGTGCATTCACTTGACCCTGTGCACATGCCCTTCCCTCACACTTCTGGGCTGGGCTTCTAAACCTCCTGATAAGCTGGAGGTTTAACAAAAGGGATGTGAATGTCACTTAGTGGTACAGTGCTTGTCTAGCATATGCATGAAACCCTGGGTTCGATTCCTAAGTACCACATAAACAGCAGAAAGCTGGAAGTGGCTCAAGTGGTAGAGCGTTGGCCTTGAGCACAGCAAGGCTCAATGACAGTGCCCGGGCCCTGAGTTCAACCCCAAGACTGGCAAAAAAAAAAAAAAAGAACAAAGCTCACTAGAAAACAGAGTACAAAATCTACTTTATAGATAGTGCTCCAACCAAGCAGGGTGCCCTGCTGCATCCTTCACTGGATGTTTTCCAATACAATCTGGGAAAGTCTTACCTCAGGTCTGGATTCCAGCAGTCATGGGTCCTCCAGCCTCTCAGGAGATATAGAAGCCCAGCCAGGAAGTGTGAAGGAAGGGCACGCATGCACACAAACTGTGACGGTACAAACGTGCAATGGGCATGAGCCCAAATGCTGGTGAGGGATACGCATGTGCACACACATGCGCACAGTCCCAGATGAGTCTGGAAGCACACAACCATAGCGGCCACACAAGAAGGAAGCAGGAGGCTCGGAGTCTGCCCTGCATCCTCTCCCGGTTCTGCTCAGAGGCTACTTGGTTCCACTGCATCCACTGTGTCCATCGACAGTCTCAGGATCCAGGCCATGTTTGCTACCATCCTCCTGCAGCTGGTGGGGCACCTGCTGCTGGCACAAGAAACCCAAGGATCTCTTCGCCCTGGCTGCATGGATCTCCGTCCTCCTAGTCCCTGTGGGTGTGTGACCATGCATGCATGTAATGCCCACCCAGAGTAGGGCTGGTTCGAGGTAAGTGGTCCACTTCACCCCACCCCTTCTTCAGCTAAGGGTTAGCTCTCTACCACTTGAGCCACAGTGCCACTTCTGGCTTTCTGGTGGTTTATGGGAGATAAGAATCTAATGGACTTTCCTGCCTGGACATTCTTTTATTTGGGGGGGGTGTCCAGTCGTGGGGCCTTAACTCTGGGCCTGGGCACTGTCCCTCAGCACTTCAGCTCAGCTAGCACTCTTCCACTTGAGCCACAGCACCACTTCTGACTTTTTTCTTTTTGCTTATGTGGTGCTGAGGAATTGAACCCAGGGCCTCAGGCATGTAAGGCAAATGCTCTACCACTGAGCCACCTTCTCAGTCCCCTACCTGGACATTCTTTCAATTGCTATCCTCAAATCTTAGCCTCTTGAGTAGCTAGGATTGCAGGCATGCGCTACCACTGCCCAGCTATCTCACAGGTCTTCTTAAAGGAAAAGAATTAATAATGCATTAGGCATTGGTGGCTCCCACCTGTAATTCTAGTTACTCAGGAGGCTGAGATTTGAGAATCTCTGTTTAAATCCAGCCTAGGCAGCAAAGTTCATGAGACTCTTCTTAACAATTAATCACCAGAAACTGCAAATGGCCCTGTGCCTCAAAGTGGGAGAGAGCTAACCTTAAGCAAAAAAGCTCAGGGACAGGGTCCATTCTCTGTGTTCCAGTCCCAGGACTGGCAAGAACAGCAGCATTAAAAATGAGCTGGGTGTAATAAAGCCATACTCACAAACACAGAATGCAGAAGACAGAGGCAGGAAGTTTATGGATTGAGGACAGCTTGGCCTATATAGTGAGTTCCAGTCCAACCTGGGCTACATAGCAAGACTTAGTTCCAAATCCATTCCCCTATGACCCCAAAAGCACCCAGTAAGTTCACTCACAGAAGAATCTCAGAGAGCTGTTCCTCCATACTACTTTATTCTTTCTTTTTGAAAAAGTCTCCATAAGTAGTTGCTGACATTTATCATTGTTGAGTCATACATGAGGGGTATTTAGACATCCCAACATATACTTTTTCCCTATTCTTGGTTTTTATTCTCTTCCCTTCTTTCTTTCCTCTGTTTACCCCTACCTTTTCTTTACTAGTTCCTCCTTTTCTCTTTTCTTGCACTTTTCCTCCCTTTTGTCTGTCTCTTCCTTCCTTTCTGAGATAGAATTGGGTGATATAGCCCAAGCTATTCTAGAATTTATGTTCTTCCTGCCTCAGCATACTGATTGGCAGTACTACAGGAGTACACTGGCATGACAAATTCCCAATGCAGAGAATACTGGACCATTAACTTTTCCATAAAGTTCTCCCTTGATTCTAGACTCTTCACATGCATTAGGCTGTTTCATGTCCTCTTTATCTTTTAAGCTCTTTTCTGAATTTCCTTTTTTTCCTGTCCCATTAAGTGGCCCTTAGTCTTGAGGTGGCTTCAACCAGTGCCAGGCACACCCAACCCTCTCTAAGACCATGAATCTTGCGCACAGACTCATTCAGGCACTGGATATGACAAGAGCATAGATGAGGTATAGATTATCCCTTCATTTCAGGACTTATCAGGATTAACTGTGCAGGTCCCTTTAATCCCAGGTCAAAAACCACACCAGGACTGACAATTGCCTGCAATCTCTCATTTTTTAGATGTGGCCACATCTAGCTTATTGGTTCTAGTGAATAGAATGTGGAAGAAATGAGAGATATTACTTCTCAGCTTGCAATATAAATAGCTGTTACTCTCACAGTGGGATATTTCTCTTACTCTCTCACTCGCTCTTGCTCTCTCTCATTCTCTTTCATCCTTTGCTGTGGTCAAAACAACTCCATGTGTGAGGAGTCCATGGAGAAGGCCCCATGACAAGGAGCAGGAAGTAGTCAAGCCTGGAAATGATTTATGTACAGGCTTTGAATCTATCTCTTTTTGTTTCTGAATAAAAATAGACAACTAATGAGCTGGGCACAACTTCTCAAATGAGAAAATAATATCCAAAGGTGGCAGATGGACATTCTTACAGATTAAGCAGAAACCAATCCCAAATGGCAAAAAGTCGATTGTTTCAAGTCTCTGATGGCTTAACAGACAGTCTCCTCCAGCAAAGTCCCTCATTCTTATCATGCAACAGAAGAAAGCTGCCTTATCTTTCCACTGCAGACCAGTGCCCTACAGTAATTGAAACAATGGCCATAAAGAGGATGCAATCACCTTGGTAAAATGTATCCAACTGTAACAAGGTCAACTGGAGGTGATGTTACATTCTGAACTTTACTGCACAGAGGAGCAGACACTGGTTCCAAATAGCATGCCCTTTTGCTTTGTGAAATAGAAATCTTAACTTCCATCTAGAAAGATGGGACAGAGAAAAGAGGTCCTCGGAAACACAACAAATCAAAGAAAGTTTGGACAAATGGGATTGCATAAAGTTGCAGAGCTTCTGCAGGGCAAATGACATAGCTAGCAAGACCAATAGAAAGCCCACGGATTGGGAGAAGATCTTTACTAGCCATACAACGGACAAGGGTCTCATATCTAAAATATACTTGGAACTCAAAAAATTAAACCCCCCAACAACAAATCCTCAAAGAAACAACTGCCCAATAAATAAGTGGGCGAAAGACTTAAAGAGAAGCTTCTCTGAAGAAGAAAGAAGGATGGCCAAAAACACATGAAGAAAATGTTCAACATCCCTAGCCATAAAAGAAATGCAAATCAAAACAACATTCAGATATCACCTCACTCCAGTTAGAATGGCAAAAATCAAGAACTCTAACAACAACAGATGCTGGAGGGGATGTGGACAGAAAGGAACCTTACTTCATTGTTGGTGGGAATGTAAACTTGTTCAACCACTTTGGAAAGCAGTATGGAGGTTCCTCAAAAGACTTCACATAGAACTCCCCTATGACCCAGCAATCCCACTTTTGGGCATTTACCCAAATGTTTACAAACAAGACTACACTAAAGCTACCAGCACAACTATGTTTATTGCAGCATTATTTACCATAGCTAAGATATGGAACCAAGCCAGATGCCCCTCAGTAGATGAATGTATCAAGAAAATGTGGTATATATACACAATGGAATTCTATGCCTCCATCAGAAAGAATGACATTGCCCCATTTGTTAGGAAATGGAAAAACTTGGAAAAAATTATATTAAGTGAAGTAAGCCAGGCCCAAAGAAACATAGGTCCCATGGTTTCCCTTATTTGCAATATCTAGTATATGTATGAGTCAAGCAGAAAAGGTCAGATAATGTGATGTCAGGAAAATGAACCCTTAGATGTGTATTTTAATGTTTTTTTCTTTCATGCATGTGTTTCTAATGCATTTATAAGATTATCTCTTTGTTGCTCTGTATGTCCCTCCCCCACAGTATAACCTCTGCTTTCACTATATTTGATGTCAGTATAACTTGTGGAGGAGATGGGGAAAAACCAGTTGCTTAAGCATACAGGTGGACCTGTTGCAACAATGAGAAGTACAAGTTGTCATGTCCAAAATGAGCTTTACAACGTCGGTGCGGGGGGGGGGAGAGGGGGGAAGGAGAAGGATTGGGACTGGGGGGGAGGGGGGAGGCTGGGAAGTGATGTGAAGGGTAAACAAAGGAGTAGGCTGCAATGCTTGTTAAGAAGTGTACGCATTATCCTGCCCATGCAATTGTAACCCCTCTGTACAGTATGTTCACAAATAAAATAAAATAAAATTTTTTAAAAAAAGAAAAGGAGGTCCTTGGCTAGGCTTTTCATGACAGAGCACTTTGATACCCGACAAGGCCACAGAGTCACAGGTACTGTAACTCTGCAGAGACCTGTCCCCAAAGAAGAGTGATGGATGTAAGTGAGCTCTGAGAAAATGAGTTTCACAGTATCGCTGACTAACATCTGGGGATGGCCCTGGCTTGATTACCCATCTCTGATAAGTGTGTCTCTGATAAGTGTGTCTGGAGATGACTAAGCACAGGCTTTCTAAATCAAAGAGATAAATGACAAACCCAAATAACAACTCCCGCAGAGCAGGCAATATATCAACCTTTTCCATTCCAGTCAATTGACCTGATTGAATAGTTCAAGTACTTGAGTGTTTATAAAAGTGCCTATGTGCTGGGCACTGATGGCTCAAGCCTTTAATCCTAGCTATTCTGGAGGCTGAGATGTGAAGATCACTGTTCAAAGCCAGCCCTGGGAGGAAAGTCTGTGGGACTCTTATCTCCAACAAATCACTCAGGAAACTGGCAGCATCACTTTGGCTCACATGGTAGAGTGCTGTCCTTGAGCTGAAGAACTGAGGGACAGAGATCAGGCCCAGAGTTCAAGCCCCATGACCAAAAAAAAAGTGCCTATGAATCAGTTCTTACATGTTGCTTTTCCCATATCGAAAATCTGTAAGAACACATCTGTAATGCTTTTGGAATGCAAAAAAAGTTACCTGATGTTGCAGATAATAATTACACAGCATGTTTGGAATCTCCAAATCTTGGTTTCCTATTGGGTAAAGATGACCTAAAGCTATCTACACCATTTCATTTTACTCTTAATAATCATCCTAAGAATGGTGTTTTATTATTATTCAAACACCTACACAGGATTTCAGCTGAAAATTACAAGTCAGGTATTTAAGAGTGGAATCTAGAATTTGAACCCAGATCCAAACACACTCATGTCCACTAATCGATGAAAGAATGCAAGCAAGCAAATACTGATTTATGTACATTGCTTTCCCTGAAAGCCAAAATAAATTTACAGTTCTAAAAGAGGATGGGAGGTGGGGATGGAGAATGTGTCTGATTTGTTAGCCAAGATCCAAAAGCCAAGTGTCACATTTTTTCACCCATCTAGACTTAGAAAGATATGCATATCTAGTTACAAGCATATTTTTATAGACATGACTAGAGAACATGATTTCAATGTGGAACTATATGGGGATGAAAGGGAGGGAGAATGATGGAGTACAAATAAGATTAAATACATTGTGACTATGTAAAAAGATGGTGTAAGGAGACACACTGAAACCTACTGAATGTGCTGGTAGAGGGGTATGGAAACAAAGCATAATATAAGAGGTGAATCTGACTAAATTATAATATATGTACTGGTGAAAAAGCATATAGAAAGCTCACTGTTAAATTACACTAAAAAATGAAAACAAAAGGAATGACAGGAAAGCAAAATATGAGGGAAGGCCAGGAGGGAAGCTGAATGAGGGCAAATACGATACAAATAATTATGAGTGTATTAAAATAGAAAAATGAAACCTGTTGATATTGGTTTGGAGAGAGGGGCGGGGAGGGGTGCTTGAACTCAGGATCCAGCAGGCCCTGTTCCTTAGCAATTCTGCTCAAAGCTATTGTTCTATTCCTTGATCCACAGCTCCACTTCTGGCTTCTTGATAATTAATTGGAGATAAGTATCTCACATAATTTTCTGTCCCAGCTGGCTTTGAATCAAGATCCTCCAGTCTCAGTCTTCTGAGTATCTAGGATTACAGGTATGAACCACCAGTGCCTGCCTACATTTGTTTCAAGGAGGGAATAAAAGAAAGTGATGGAAGAGAATGTTTAACTGAAATGGATTGTATGCAAGTGTGGAACTATCACGAGACCTTTCCTTAGACAACTAATTACATGCTAATAAGAATGGTCTTTAAAAAAAGTTTGTTCTGGGTACCAGTAATTCACTCATATAACCCTAAATACTCAAGATCACAGTTTGAAGTGAACACAGGCAGAAAAGATCATTAAGACACTTATTGCCGATTAATCACCAAAAGGACAGAAGTGGAGCTGTTATTCAAGTGGTACAATGCTAGCTTTAAGCAAAATAAAAACAAGCAACAACATCAAAAAAACTCAAACACAGCTCCTAGGCCCTGATTTCAGGCTCTAGTACTGGGGGTGGGTGGGTGGGGATTGGGGGATAGTTTCTGGCTATGCATGCATTTAAGTTCCTCCTAATGAAATGCATAAGCTACTTTGGAAAAGTCCAGGAAACATGGAACAAGATCTACTATATAGTGAAACAGTAAACAGAAAAGAAATAACCCATTTATTCATTCATCCCACATACTGGCCTTTTAGGGTTAAGAATATGAAATGTGTGTCTCATACCCATAATCCTAGATATTCCGGATGCTGAAACATGGAGGATCACAATTCAAAACATCCTGGGCAGCAAAGTTTATGACACTCTATCACTAATCACCAAAATACTGTACCAGATGAATGGCTCAGTTTGTAAAACACCAGGGCTGATCCAAAGAACTGAGCAAGAACACACACTCCTGGTTTCTTGTCCAGAAACTAGGCCCACTGATGTCATTTCTTCAATTTTGTATATCCAAAAATAGAGTGTTTTTAGACACTCCAAACACTGGAGGACAGTTTGCTACATTCCTAGCTCAACCTTCTCATACTTTGGACATCAGCAGAGGGATGATCATGCTATTTGTTTGGCCAGGAACACTGCTGAATGTTGCACAGGTTTTGTGTTTTTTAATCCTGCAGGTACCATGCACATTCCCACTCACTTCTACTTGTTCAAGTGTCATGGTGAGTTTCTGGTGCACTCCATCATCAAGTGAATCAAGTCCAAATAGAAAGAAAAGAAAATATTGGGTGATAGTAGGGATTTGATTTGCCTTGGAACCAAAAAGGAAAAAGGAAACTTCTCTCCAAGCTGTCGTTAATGAGGGCTTAAAAGTCCCATGGTAGGAGATAAAAATGAGGATGTATCCCAGAATCATAAGACTAATCCTTTCTTGCTTTCTCTCCCCAGGTGTTCGCTCATGAACTTGGTTCAACTCGACAGTCTTCTGTCTGCTCTTCTAACCAAGCAGCCAAGCACCTCTGTGAAAATTCATTTAACTGTGAAAACTGGAGTCTCTACAATTCAAGGAGAGGAAGCTGGTAATTTCTCTGCTTTTGTTGTTTTCTTTTTTTCCTGCCAGTCCTGAAACTTGAACTCAGGGTTTGGGCACGATTCCTGAGCTTTTTTTTCTCCTCAAGGCTAGTGCTTGACCACTTAAGCCACAGTGCCACTGCTAACTTTTGCTATTTATGTGGTACTGAGGAATCAAACCCAGGGTTTCATGCATGCTGATAAGCACTTTACCACTAAGCCACATTCCCAGTCCAAGAAGCTCATAATTTCTTAATATGATCTTTATACATTTTTGTCATCCCCATCCTTCCTGGTACATTTGCAAACTCTTACCCTTTTATTCAAGCTCACTATTTAGTCCTCATTTTGCTCTCTTAACATATGGCCTGTCTTCTTTTAAATTAAATATGGCTAAGTAGCTAGCATTACAGGTGGAAGCCACCATCTCCTGGCTTTGTCATTTACTTTAACCTGTAGAAATTCAAGAAAGTGTATAATTCTCTCCCCATACCTCTCAACTCTGCTGGTGGGATTTTGAAATGCTTACCACTCATACCCCAATCATTTGTCTGACAGTTCTTCCCCCAATATCACTATTTGTGAGAATCTTCTAGGATATCACCTTCTCCAGGAAGACTTCCCAAGCACTGTTGCTACCAGATCATGTGAAAGAATCATCCCCAAGTAGCCGCTCTTTGGTGTTCTCAGACATGTCATTATGGTTTCTATTTTGTTTCCTCTACTCCAATCCAGTTTTTAAGCAACTGGTGCACTGTAGCCAGTAAACCAAATGCATCCTTCCACCTAATTTAGTAAACCAAGTTCCCTAGACGGTTGTCGGCTCATTAATGTACCTACTGTGAGCTTTTCCATCATGACAGCAAGCCAGAGGGAATGTGACAGAGACCAACCACATAGGTTACAAAGGCTTCTGAGTTAATATCCAGCCCTATGCTGAAATGTTCATGCCCTCTCTCTTAGGAGAAAAAGAAGTGGACAGTTCACATTTGTATTCACACCCCCTTCTTAGGACATTGGCATAATCTACAAGCATAGTTAAGTACTTCAAAAATGTTGCTGGATTAATGAAGGTAATGCAGAAATTACTTGACCTCATTCCTTTCAAATTGATCAAAATAAAGAATTGTTCAAGATTATATTCCTTAGATGGAAGCACTTAATGTAACTTTCAGGGAAAAATTCCATCTAGAGACCCTTGATCAGCATCTTCTTGAAAACACAATTTTGAATGTTATTATTCTTCAGTTGTACAAAGGAGTTCTCATGTAACAAAGCAGTTCGTGAATACAATATATCTTGATCCATGTCACCCCTTTCAACCCATCCCTTCCCTACCCAGCCCTTCCCTCACTCTTAATTTTGCAGCAGATGCATTGGATTCTTGACTGCATTTCCCCCCATTTTGCTATTTGTTCACAATTTTCCTCTTGACTCCACCCATTTTTTCCAGTACCTGCTTCCTAGTATTTCATTTTGCTAAAATCTGGCTATGCCTTTCTAAGGAATTACATATTTGAGTTCTCCCTTCAATCCATCATATTTCAGTGAACACATTTGTATATACATACATACCACCAACCATATTTACTGATGAGTTTACAAGCTAAATCTACCATCCACAATAGAAGGGGAAACATGCATTGACTTTACTAATTTTTTTAATGTAACTTAAATCTCAATTTTGGTGACATTAGATGGCAGCTCACAAGGAGTTCCCCACCTTACACACACACTGAAACAGGAATTGACCAGAGTAAGAATCTCTTCTTCAGGTCTGAGAAGGTGGCTCAGTGGTAGAGTGCTTTCCTTGCATGCATGAGGCCATGGGTTCGATTCCTCAGCACCATATAAGCAGAAAAAGCCAGAAGTGGGACTGATGCTCCAGTGGTAGAGTGCTAGCCTTGAGCTGAAGAGCTGTGGGACAGCGCCCAGGCCCAGAGTTCAGGCCCCATGACCGGACCCAAAAAACAAAACAAACCAACAAAAAGAACCCATAATCTCTTCCTGCATTTCCAGAGTAAAAGACAATTGCATGATGCTCATTTTGTCTTATTCTTAGCAAAGGTAGCAAAATGATCTTTGTTAATGCAACCTGCAAAAGCAGATCTGTGCATCAGTAGAGTGCAGCATTGAGAAATGGTTCCATGTACCTCTGTGACATTCCAGCTCCAAATCTCAGCATCCTAGCTTCAGAAAGCTCCATGAACTCATCTCAATGACACTTGGGATTGTTCAGCTGTGGAAGGAGGACAAGCAATGAGTTTGGGGGCACTGGGAACACAGGAGCCTACTTCTTATAATGAAGGGCACGGTGTTTAGAAGAAAAGAAAGGGGAGAGTCAACCAGCATCCAGGAAATCAAAAATGATTAGGTTTATGGGAATAAGGGACAAAAGGAGCAGACAAAAGACAAATAACTCAATTGGGGTTGAACAATTTCACTCCATATGGTGGAACATTTTGGGAAATGGTTTTTTCTGAGGGCACAGCTTGTGTATCAGTATTCCTGAGGAACAAGTGGAAGACAAGAAATGTAAAAAAAAAAAAAAAAAGCAAGCATTAGCCTGTATTTCTTTTCACCTCTTCAATTGCTGCTTTTTGCCACTAGAACAAACATGGCCCCTTGGGCACTGGCCACAGCATCTATATCCACACTGGAGGCATGAATTCTAATTGAGCTTTGCCACCTATGGGAGAAGGTTGCTCTGGAAGCAAACATATGGGTAGAAAAAGCCTGATGAATCCAGCAAAGATAAAACTCACAATCAGTACTGTCATCTTCCCAGCACTCTTTCCATTCTCACACACTTTGGAATTCTTTATTTGCTTTTATGCTTTATCCACGCCATCACAAAATACCACCTGTTAGGCTGTTAAACTGCATGCAGAATATACCACTGTGTCTACCTTAATGCAATCCACATGAATGCAGTGCATCCTTATTCCCACACCTGCAAACTACAGTCCCTAAATAGTCCCATTCCTACTCTCATTCAAACACTATCACACTAAGAAGTATTTCTTGCCTGGAACTCCACAATGGCTTTCTACTCATTTCAGAAGGAAAATGAAATGTCTCTGTGTTATGATACCCTTCCTTACCGCCAGTTCTCTTGGTTATTCTCTTCTAGCTATTCCTGTCTTCTTAACTGAGTCACCCACACCCCCAGCACCCATCTCAGGGCCGCATACACTGGCACTGAATTTTCTCCTAGATAAAATCATGTCTCTTTCTCCAAACTCTGGTTTCAATAAAACAACCACATAGTTGAGAGAGTTGCTCCCAGATGAAAACCTTGTTGTTTTTCTTTAATAACATTTCTCATGACCTAATAATACTCTGTGTGTGTGTGTGTGTGTGTGTGTGTGTATGTATACTAGGGCTTAAATTCAGGGCCTAGGTGGAGTGTCCTTTAGCATTTTCACTCAAGACTAGTGCTCTAAGCCTTGAACCACACACGCCAACATTTCTGGCTTTTTGATGGTTCATTAGAGATGAGAGTCTCAAGGATTTTTCCACCTGTGCTGGCTTTACACTGGGATCCTCAGATCTCAGCCTCCTCTGCAGCCAGGCAAGGGCCACCAGCACCTGGAAGTAAACATATTATTTTCAATGACCTTTGTCCTCCTGCAGACTGATGCTTCTTAAGGACTCAATTTGTTTTCTACAGTGATTCTACATTGGTACTCAATGTGTCATGGTTGAATAAAGACCCACAGAGTGTTCAACACTGGTGGTTCATGCTTGTAATCCTAGCTGCTCAGAAGGCTGAGTTTTGAGGATCATGCTTAGAAACCAGCCTGGGCAGACAAATCCATGAGACTCTTTATCCCCAAGTAGCCCACAAGAAAAACAAAATTAGAAAATGGTCAAATAGAAGAGAGCTGTCTTGACCAAAAAAGCAAATGAGAATGTGAGGCTCTCAGTTTAAGCCCCACAAAAATAAAATAAAAAAGACCCACCAAACAACCTTTATGAATCGAATGTGTAGTTTATTTCTCCAAACATCCAACTTCATCCTCAGAACATTGAAGACCTACCAACCATGTAATGCAAAATTCTATTTTAAAATATGGCTGTTTATTGAATTAACACTAAAATGGCATGCTAAGGAACTGAAATGTTTATGTACAAATCAATGTGAATCAAAGCTATGACATTAAATACATGTTATGGTATTGAGTTTTATAAGACCTATGCTGATTTATTTTTTCGTCGTGGGGCTTAAACTCTGGGCTTGGGCGCTGTCCTTGTGCTCTTCAGCTCAAGGCGAGCGCTCTACCGTCTGAGCCACAGCAGCACGTCCGGTTTTCTAGCGGTTTATCGGACATAAGAGTCTCATGAACTTTCCTGCCTGGGCTGGCTTTGAGCCGCGATCCTCAGATCTCAGCCTCCTGAATAGATAGGATTACAGGCATGAGCCACCGGCACCCGGCTTGTTTGTTTGTTTGTTGTTGTTGTTGTTGTTGATCTTTTTGTCAGTCATGGGGCTTGAACTCTGGCCCTGGACAGAGCTGCCCCTCAGCTCTTCAGCTCAAAGCTGTAGGTTAGATTACTTTATACAAGTCCATTAATTTTATGACTGGATGGTTAAAAACCTATAGCCAAACTACACTGAGATATTATTCTATTTATCACACAGTAAGGAAATGCATTATTACCTTGAAATTAGATTTCTACAAGTATTTCCTTGACTGAGAGCAGCAAGGTAGATTGTTCAGACTGTTCAGATAGTTTTAAAAGTGAATAAAACAAGCAAATAACAGGTGATATTTACTTAAGTTGTTACCTGGATATGTCAAACATTATGAGAGTTGCTTGTGAAGAATTCAAGAAAAGAAAATACTGATCTGTAAACTAGGCATATTAGTACATGCCTGTAACCCCAGAACTTGGAAAGCTGATGATACAGGAGGATCATGTGCTTCAGGCCAACAGAGGTCAACAGGGTGCTATACTATCTGTCAAGAAAGAAAGAAATGAAAAGAGAGAAAAGAGATACTGACATGTATTTCATTTTAGCCTTGAGGCAGTCCTGTGAAAAAGCACTATTAGCATCATTTTTCTCCACAGATAGAGTATTGATACTTAGAGAAGTGAGGTCTCAGAACTCGTGTCATATAGAACTGAGACTAAAATAAATTCTCCTGACTACATATGTGTCACGCTTTCTTCTCAAACGAACCCTACCCACCAAGGATTAGATTGGGATTATCAATTCATCAACCATAACCTGATTCTGGCTACACTATATTTACCTAAGTCTACTCTTGCCACCAATATTTTAGGGAAACCAGTGCACATCTACATTAAAAATAAATAATGTGTTGAGCTTTACTTGAAATAAAGAACCCAGAAAACCAAGCAACAAATGGAGCTTGCATTGAGGCCCAGAAAGGTGTCTACATTCTCTAGAGATGGATAATATTCTCTACATACCAGCTCCAGTTGGGTACCTGACTGGCAGTTATTATAGCTGTTTTAACCTTTGAGACTAATAGGTTATAGGAGAATTATTTCATAGTCAATGAGATCTGGTTCTATTAAAAATTGACCCATGTATCTTTACAATAAATATATATTAAAATGATCCATGGTTTCCCTCATTTTAAGAACCACAATATGTCTATGATACTCTTTAACAATCTCTCGATACCGAAACTGCTAAGTGCATAGGACCATACATAATGAAGCATAACAACATGAACCCCATGAATCAGAAACAAGAGGTTCTTTTTATATCTTGTATGTAGTTATTCTTTTTTTCCTCTTTTAATTTTCTGTACCTTGTGTATGTATATAAGTTATTCAGTCTTTGGAAAAGAAAAGGAATTATATAAATAGCAGGACAAAGGATTAAGTAATGCAACATCCATACTCATTTGACACTAAGTTAGAAATGAATTTTACAACTTGTGGGGAAGGGGAGTAGGGATGGGTAAGAGGGAGAAAATAGGGATGGGGTAACAGTGTTTAAAAACAAATGTACCCATTACCTTACTTATATAGTCATCTCTTTTCAATAAAGATAAAACATTTAAAAATGTTTTCCTAAAAAATAAATTAAGCCAAAGGACAGTGGATGGAATCTGCTCAAGCTAAAGTAACAAGAATATTTCATGCTCAACTCAGTGACAGAGTTAAAACAGGTACTAAGTAAGTGGGGTGCCAGTGGCTCACCCCTGTAATCCTAGCTACTCAGGAGGCTCAGATCTGAGATAACTGTTCAAAGTCAGCCTGGGCAGGAAAGTCCATGAGACTCTTATCTCAAAAAAAAAAAAAAACAAAACACAACAAAAACACCAGAAAATGGGAAGTGGCGCTGTGGTTC